>NC_085033.1:14409941-14422347 GCF_963692335.1 Osmerus eperlanus | reverse complement strand
CTCCTCCTTCCCTCTCCTCCTTCCCTTCCCTCTCCTCCTCTCCTCCCCTCCCCTCCCCCCTCTCCTCTCCTCCCCCCTCCTCCTCCCCCTCCCCCCTCCCCTCTCCCCCCCTCCCCCTCTCCTCTCCTCCCCCCTCCTCCTCCCCCTCCCCCCTCCCCTCTCCTCCCCTCCCCCCTCCATCATATCTCCCACCTGCTGTCTTTCCTCTCTTTTTATTTTTACCTTTGCTCTTCCTCCTTCCTCCTCCCGTCTCTAAATCCACTCCCTGTCCCCTGATTTCCTCTGACAGTTGGGGACCGTCGGGGACAGCAGGGGGGTAGAGGGGGAGAGGGGGACGAGAGGAGGGAGAGGGACGCCTCCCGCCCCCGGACAGACGTCCGTCCTTCAGTTCTTCTCCAAACTGCGGCGCCACGCCAGCCTGGAGGGGGCGGGGCCTTACTTCAGGAAGTGGAAGTTTGACAGCAGTCATCGCGCCGCCAGTCTGGACGCCCAAGGTCAGGAAGTGTCCTGTCTGCTCAGCCTGTCTGCTCAGCCTGTCTGTCTGCTCAGCCTGTCTGCTCAGCCTGTCTGCTCAGCCTGTCTGCTCAGTCTATCTGAGGCGGCACGTGGGCGGCGGGGAGTCTCATGTCATGTGCATAATGCATCTGACAGGATGAAAATTTTATTATTTGTGTGTGTGTATATGTGTGTGTGTGTATATGTGTGTGTGTGTATGTGTGTGTGTGTATATGTGTGTGTGTGTTTTTCTCCCAGGCTCTCCTAAAAGGAAGCCGTTCCACAGACAGAGAGCAGCCAGTGACACAACGGAGCAGACTGGGGAAGACTCCTCCCCCCTGGGGGAAGACTCCTCCCCCCTGGGGGAAGACTCCTCCCCCCTGGGGGAGACGTGGCCCCTCCCCCCCCTCCCCTGCCCTCCAGGCTGGGTCCAGCTGCTGTCTGCAGGGTCCCTGTCGCCCCCCGCCACCCCGCCCTCACCCTCCATCTCCAGCAGGTACCACACACACACACACACAGTCTGCCTCTCAGCCTTTCATCTGGGCTCTAGAGCTCTGTCTGAGTTCCAGAGTTCTAAATCTGAGTTCTAAGTCTTTTACTGACCTAAGGTTTTAACTGAGTTGTATAGTGCTGTAATCTATTAAATCCAGTGGTAGAATGACCTGGGAGCTCCTTAGAGATGTTTGATTGATGGCTCTCTCTCTTTGTCTCTCTCTTTGTCTCTCTCTCTTTGTCTCTCTCTCTCTCTGTCTCTCTCTTTGTCTCTTTCTCTCTGTCTCTCTCTTTGTCTCTCTCTGTCTCTTACTCTCTCTTTGTCTCTCTCTCTCTGCAGGGTGGAGGTGGAGGCAGTGGTGGAGGCCGAGAGCAGCTTATCCAGAACAGGGAGAGAGGGCCCCCCTCCACGGCTGGAGGGAGAGGCTGGGGGAGAGGCTGGGGGAGAGGCTGGTGCCAGGATAGAGCTGGGGGGAGAGACCGAGACAGAAACAGCAACAAGAACAGAACCTGCAGACACTGTAGAAGTATGGTCGGGGCCTGGAGAGAAGGAGGAGGAAGGGGCCACGGCCGGGGTGGAAGACAGGATGGAGACCAGCAGGAGGACGGAGGAGAAGCCAGCGGGGGCCCCGGGGGCAGGATGGAGGTCTGAGCCAGGGGCCCCGGGGGCAGGATGGAGGTCTGAGCCAGGGGACCCGGGGGCAGGATGGAGGTCTGAGCCAGGGGCCCCGGGGGCAGGATGGAGGTCTGAGCCAGGGGCCCCGGGGGCAGGATGGAGGTCTGAGCCAGGGGACCCGGGGGCAGGATGGAGATCCGAGCCAGGGCCAGAGCCAGGGGCAGCCGGGGGCAGGTCTGGCTCCGGGGCTGGGGCTCCCATTGGGCTGGAGGAGCCCAGGACGGGGGCCGGCCAACGGGAGGACGGGGGAGCGGAGGGGGGCCTGGGGGCCGAGGCAAGGAGGGGGTCGGACTCCTTCTGTCTCAGTCGTCAGGAGAGCTTGTCGCTGTACCGGGACATCTGGAGCCTGCGGGCCTCTCTGGAGCAGTACGCCTCCTCCGACCAGAGCAGCACCGACAGGGAGTCGGTCCGCAGCGACGCCGACAGCATCTGCTCGCTAGGGGGCGCCGGAGCGCGGGCTGGCCTGGACAGCTGCCTCTCCCAGGACCTGGACGACGAACCCGAGGGGGAGCCGGGAGACGGGGGAGACAGAGGGGCGGATAGCAGGGAGGGGGAGGCGGGGAACGGGGGAGGAGGGGGAGGTGGGGAGGGCGAGGGAGGTGGCAGGAAACTGCTTCAGATGGACAGTGGCTACGCCTCTATCGAGGCGCCGTCGAGAGCCCCGGAGGAGCTGAGATTGTTCGGGGCCCCGGGGGGCCCTCGGGGGAAGACGGCGTCCGAGAGGAGGCTGTTCTTCACCAGATCCGGCAGGAAGGTAGAGCTACGTCTGTTATTGTGCTCTCCTCCTCCTTCTTTTTCTCCTGCTTCTCCTCCTCCTCCCACTCCTTCTCTTTCTCCCTCCCGTCCTTCTCCTTCGTCCTCCTCCTCCTGTAACTGTACCAAACTCTACTGTCGTACTTTCATCACTGCACATAGGGTCACAGTGTTTTCATTTAATCTTACAATTAAACAACGAAAACGTCATGCAAGCGAGAGCTGCCTTGTAGTGATCTGACGGGCCGATGTGATGTGTTTTGTCCTGAAGGGTTCGGTGTGTGAGAGCTTCGAGACGCGGTTGTTCCAGGAGGAGCTGGAGGACCAGATCTCCCTGGGGGAGGGAGCCTCTGAGCGGGGAGAGCAGCCAGGGGCGAGGCCCCCTCCTGGTTCTGGACAACAGACCCTCACTCTCCACACACCCTCTCCCCCTCCTCCCGGACAACCCCAGCAGGCTCAACCTCAGCTGGCCCCACCCCCTCTGATCAAGCCCCTCCCCCCGGCCTCCCCTCACCGCCCCCGTCTGCGTCGCCGGGACTACAGCATCGACGAGAAGACGGACGCGCTCTTCAATGAGTTCCTCCGCCACGACCCTCGCTTCGACCAGCCCGACTCCCCGCTGCGCTCGCGCCATCGCTCCCGCGTGCACCTGAGGAAGCAGTGGCAGAGACACAAGCAGTACAGCGACCCCGGGGCGGGGGCCGGGGGGCCGGGGGCAGGGGGGGGCAGGTACTCCCCCTCCTTGGAGAGGCAGCGGTTCACCCCGCTCCGGAGGGGGGAGAGCGCGGGGTACCCCCTGGACACGCGCTACCACAGCACTCTCTCACGGATCGCATCCGCCGCCGATGAGGAGGCCAATGAGGGGGGGGCTGGCGAGGGGGCAGCCAATGAGGGCGAGGAGGGGAAATCGCTAGCCGGTGAGAGAGCGACGGGCGAGGCCACAGGAAGTAAAGGTTCGGAGGGTGAGGGTGTGTCAAAGGATGATCGTGAGTCAACCAGTGAGGACCGAGACCTTGGGATTTCAACCAATGAGGACCGAGCCAGGGGGCCACCCGAGACATTCATTGGACAGGCTGGTGGGATGGACCCCAGAGTGGACAACAGAAACAACAACAGCAGCCAAGCCATCCTATCAGAGAAGCCCTTTACCCCGACCCGTCCAATCACACAAAGCCTCCCTAGCGCCCTCCCCCCCGACGCTCATCGTCTCTCTACCAGGCCCCCTCACCCCCCAGGGGGCTACCGCAGCCCAGGCTCCTTCACTCAGCCCCAGCGCCAGAGAAGCCTGGAAGACAAGCTGGCTGGTACCCTGGAGGACAGGCTCTACGCTGGGCTGAGGAGGACAGGCCAGTCCCAGGCTCTGGGCCTTGGCCAGCGGGAGTGTGTAGGGGTTGTGACCATCTCCTCCTCCCCTGACCACAGCCCTGTGTGACGGACACCTCCCCCCTCGACCCTCCCCCCCTCGCACCCCCCTCGACCCCGCCCCCTCGACCCTCCCCCCTCAACCCTGCCCCCTCGACCCCGCCCCCTCGACCCTCCCCTCTGTTCAAGACGTTTCGTTTTTCTATGGCATTTGAAACTCGTCCACAGTGAGACCTTAGCCTTGTGGTGTTCCAATAGACAGTAGAAGCAGCAGAGACAGTACACTGACTGTGTGGTTCATAGAACAGCATAGGACTCCCCCACCTTCATCACTGCCCCGCACCCCCACCTCTCTCCCCAACCCTTCTCTCAATCTTGTATCTTCCAGTGTGTTCCATACAGACTTTTGATTTCACTGTGACACCAGGGAGAGGTGCCAGCCTTTCCTTCTGGATGTTGAGGATTCTTTGCCGTCGACTTTGGTCTGCTAACGCTCCAGTTACTCTTATAAGACAGGGAAACCAGCCCATGTTGGCTTTCCCCTGGAGATTTTTGTGAGGAGACGTAGGGAATGTTTTGTTGGGCTTCTTCTTTCCCTGCTTATGGCAGTCTGAGTTCTCTCCTTTTTGCATCCCCCCCCCCTCCCCCGGCGCACTAGCGTACTTGTACGGCATGCTGTGTGTAAACCACGTGAGTGACTACTGTACAGTTTTAATCACGCAAAACAAAGCACTTTGATGGGATTGAAGGTTACGTGACATTTGTCTCATTCGTTCTCCTGATTTCTCATCCTTTTCTCATCATCCTCAAGTGTCCTTCAACACCTCAACGTTCATGTGTCCTCATCCATGAAGTAAAAAAAAAAATGATTAAATAAAAACATGTCCAGTCATACAACTGTGGTTCCTGGGTTGTAGAAGAGGTAGATTGTCTCCTTGTCTTTCCTTCCTCTTTCCTAGTCTTGTTTCTCAATTGTTTCTGTGTTTCACTATCTTAGAATAACAAAGATTATAAATTGTGTGATTATTTTATAGGCCTACTTTATTATCCAGTCTGCAGGCTGTTGAACTCTTTAACCCTCGTGCTGCCTTCGGGTCACATGACCCAAAGGTTCATAACGAACCATTGTTGTGTTTACCCAATTTTACCCAATACAAAAACAAATAAAAATAATTTTCTTTTAACCATTCCAATGTGGGGGGTCTGAGACAGCCCGACAGTTAAAAGAAAATGCTTCACTTTGTTTTTGTATGAGGTAAATTTGTCGCAATACGACGGTGGGTCACAATGACTGATGGGTCAGAATGACCCGAAGATAACACAAGGGTTAAAGGACTGAGGTAAACAGTTTGTCCTTGGAGACGGCCTCAGGTAAACCAGATAAGATCAGGCTCCAGCCTTACAAAGATATTAATCAGGTTTGGTTTGATATTCACATATTAATTTTGGAGCTTCGTCATTTATCTCTTTCTTGAAAGTTATGTTATTGTGTTTTATAACGTGGCCTCTTTGGCCTGTTCAGCAGCACTGAGAGGCACGTCAGCTCTGGTTTGTGCTGGTCCGCTTACCGTCATACCCAGGGGTTCTCCTCGTGCTGCAACTCCTGAGTGGAGGAGGGAAATCCGGAAGCTTCCATCAGCCTTGTGTGTGTGTGTGTGTGTGTGTGTGTGTGTCTGAAGTCTGATGTCACTCCAGTAGGCACGTCAACGACACCCCCACCACCACCTCCAGATCGATAGACAGATGACGACACTGCCTGGACAGGGAGTTTGCACGCGGGATCCCCCACGAACTGGGAAATTAGAGTTGGGTTTAAAAATCATTTAATTGATTGGCTGATGCAATTTATCGATCTTCCGTGCAGGGCGCTAATTTTTATAGTGTTATTCGTCGTTTAATTCTTTCTGACTGGAACTTTAATGCACAGATGTTTTATAATTATAAACTAATGTAGCTTACTTGATTTTACCTTGTTTTTTTTGCGTAGCCTCCAATTAATATGTTTAAATTGTAGGCTATAGGTTCAATAATGTTGTCTGATTTGAATTAAAAAATGCGTTTCATGCAAATATTTTAATCAACGATAAACCTCTATATTCCTGTGTGACTTCGCTTTGGAGTTGTGCTCGTTGTTATTTTACCAAATGTATATTCTGTTGTGTGTGACCTCTGTTCGAGGTCTCGGCGAACGGTCATACATCTGAGCATAGCTGAATGTTGAACGAAGAAAATAATATCTCATAATATCTTCAGAATAAAAACACCTTACAGTTGCGCGTAACGGTTATAATGGCCTATTTATTTCTAATTTTCGGACAAAATTAATCCACATCGTGATTTGTGTCGTGTCAAATGAAATCCCACGATTTATGTGGTAAATCATCTAGAAAAAATGTCATACGTAGGCTATAGGCTACACAACCTGGAGGTCCCAGATGTTTCATAAAGCCTTGATACGCCTAGATCCTGTGAGACCAACCAGTGTTTGAATTGTTAAACATCTAGTGTGTGTAAATTGTGTGTGGGTTGTTTACACTCTGCTTCAAACGCAGCCATAACCTGGAATAAATCATCTGACGTGGACTTTTGCTTGGTATCTGCGTAAGCCACTGTTGGGCAATGGTCACCGTTATTCACCATAAACCCTGTTATCATTTCGTCCTACATATTTGACCTTCTCAATGGCAGCGCTTCTTTAAATGACATTTCTCACAGCATCGTCTTCCCCGCTCGTTCTCTTTGTTATTCTTTCTGACGTGGGCAGCGTTTATCTCGCGCCCTCCCTCGCCTGTGACTCACCTGCTCTCTGATCTATTTTCTGCCACCGGGCTGACGGCAAACTGCGTAAGAAGGGGGGGGGGCGGGGCTCGCAGGGACGTGATTGGAACAACAAAGGGCGTCAGGGAAGCGGTGATTGGTCAGTTTTGCTGATGAGCTAAGTGGTCATCAGTGGCACTGATTTCTGCGCGTTCCAGCGCCGTCAGCACTCGGGGGCTCGAGGGAAATGTAAAGAATCAGTAAGTCCTAGCTTCTTGTGCTGCAGTGTTTGAATCTTTCGCAGTTATGTGTTTTCTCCCAAACCTTTGAGAAACCAAGTGCTTATCTCGTCAAGCTAAACTACCCAAGGCCCGTTTGTAAACTGCTCTAGTCACACTGCTGCATCCGTATGTCAGAAATGTAGTAACGAGGCAGACATCTAGAATGGTTTGGTTGGGATGTGTTTTATATAAATAATAGTTAAAAAATATTTATTGGAAAGGAAAAAAACAAAAAAACAAAACGGAAAAAAAGATAAGGAAAAACCCAACTCATAGGAGGTGGACGTCAAGGCAGTCCAACCTTCAGTTCCCTTACTCCAAGCTCAGTACAGCATGCAGGTTCCTACATCAAGCTTCATCACCACCAACCTCACCACGGTTTAAATATAGAATTATTCATATTCTTTATCGTTATCAACATCATTCTTTTTACACATCACAATGTGCGTCTTTTAAAACTGCAGTTAGGTAACTGTAAAATTAAAGGTAGTCTAAGAACTAGGAAGGGAGGAGGGGGAGAGGAGGGAAAAGGGAAGTTGACGGCGCAGCACAAGCCCACAACTCCTCGTTGACGCTTGGAAGGAAAAGGAGGGGAGAGAAGTCAGAGGTCAGACAGTCTCTTCACACCCAGTGGCTTCAGTCTTAGAGTAAACACGGTACTCCTTTCCTCCTTATCCTCCTCCTCCTCGCCCTCCCTCTCTTTCTGTCACCAGTCTTTCCTCCTTCTAGAGTTCGTGTGGTTCAGGAGAGGTGGGCATGACGGCAGCAGGGGTCTCTCACCACAACACAGACTCCAAAACAGAAGGAAGGGAGGATATCTGAGGGAGGGAGAGAGACAGAGAGAGAGAGAGACAGACAGACAGACAGACAGGGAGTCAGAGAGAGAGAGGGTGTGTGGAATATGAGAGAGGAAGAGAAGGGGAGGGAGAGTGGGGAGAGGAGACAAACAAGAAAGGGAGAGAGAGATAGTGAAGGGGTGGGTTAGTTTATCAATGTACAATTAGTGAGTAAAAACATGTTTCTGATTCACAGAGAAAACGATAAGCTATTTAGGAGGACCCTCTACCATTTTACAGCCTCAAAGTTTGTGATGTTTCAAAATACATGCACACACATAGTAATTAGACTTCCCCCAAGCCACCTCCTAGATAAGACTAAATAATGTACTCTTTGTGGAAAATGAATAGGTGGTTGTATAAAAGATGGATGGGGAGGGAGGGGGAGGGAGAGCGAGAGAATACAAGAGAAATGCACAATTTGGCATTAGGCAAAAAAGAGAAAGAAATGGAGAGAAAGAGAAAGGAGAGGGAGAGAAAGGAGGAGAGAGGAGAGAGAAACAGATTAAGTAGAGAGAGGAGAGAAAAGAAGATAGAGACGATATCCTGCCTGCAGCCCCCTCATCTCTACAGGGGTGAGTCATCACTACAACACATGAATACAGAGCCTCTCCCCAGCACTGCAACTAGCAAAAACATCACCATGTCTGTCTGACTGTGTTTGTGGATCTGTCTGTCTGTGGGTGGGTATGTCTGTCTGTCTGTGGGTGGGTATGTCTGTCTGTGGGTGGGTATGTCTGTCTGTCTGTGGGTGGGTATGTCTGTCTGTCTGTGGGTGGGTATGTCTGTCTGTCTGTGGGTGGGTATGTCTGTCTGTCTGTGGGTGGGTATGTCTGTCTGTGGGTGGGTATGTCTGTCTGTCTGTGGGTGGGTATGTCTGTCTGTCTGTGGGTGGGGGGGGGTCTGTCTCTCTGTGGGTGGGTGGGTATGTCTGTCTGTCTGTCTGTGGGTGGGTGGGTATGTCTGTCTGTCTTTGGGTGGGTATGTCTGTCTGTGGGTGGGTATGTCTGTCTGTCTGTGGGTGGGTGGGTGGGTGGGTATGTCTGTCTGTCTGTCTGTCTGTCTGTCTGTCTGTGGGTGGGTATGTCTGTCTGTCTGTGGGTGGGTATGTCTGTCCTTGTCTTTCTATTCTATCGGTATATCTGCATCAGAAAAGCCTGCAGAGCACAACTGTCTCATTAATAATTCACTCCATCACTCAGGATACACACACACACACACACACACACACACACACACACACACACACACACGGAGGTTAACAACAAGTCCCCCTCCCCCTGCTCACCAGGCGGGGTGAGGTGGGGTCATTGCTGCTTGCAGGTGGAGAGCTTGCGGATCTTGCTGGCGGTGGAGACTCCCTTGCGTGAGGGGTTGGAGGAGGAGGAAGAGCGGCGGTCGGTCTTGGGCTTGCCGTGCGGCGAGCTGCCCTCAGTACCGTTCACACACACTGGCCTGGCCGCCGCACGGCTCCGCTCCACCTCCACCAGGTCCTCCTCACCTACCTGACCTGCGCGCACACACACACACACACACACGGTCAATACGTGTTCAAACACAGTTTAAATACACACAGGTATGTTCCATTTTTGTGGAAACACACACGTTAAATACACACAATTAGAAACTGAAAACAGGCACATAAACCACACATCCTCTCTAGATGAAAACATGTTTCGCTGGTAAAAACATGTTTTGAATGAAGAAACTTTTTAAAGAAAGAGGCCCTCAAGGACAGAGCACAGACTCCAACTGCCTGTGTGTGTGTGTGTGTGTGTGTGTACCTGGCACAGTGAAGTCCTGAGTGTAGATGATGTCGTCCTCCGTGTCGTACAGGCCATCCTCGTCGTCCTCCTCGGTGTAGCCGTGCAGATCCTCCAGGTACGGCACCACCGTCATGCTGCGCCACGCGTCACGCCCCTCCGCACTCGCCGGGATGGGCACCGGGGGCTCCGAGGGGGGGTGTTTCTTACGCACCCAGCTGGGGGGGGGGGGGGGGGGGGGGGTAGGAAGAAGGGAGATGTAGGAGGATGGAGAGGGAAGGAGGAGGGAGGGGGGGGAGTGGAGGAGTGTTGGGTAGCAGGAGAGGGGACAGGAAGAGTGGCGTGGAGAAGGGGTGAGGGGGGTGGGAGAAGGGGTGAGGGGGGTGGGAGAAGGGGTGAGGGGGGTGGGAGAAGGGGTGAGGGGGGTGGGAGAAGGGGTGAGTAGGAGTCATTGTATTCTCGTTTTTCCACCCAGCTCTCTCTCTCTCACACACACACACTCCATCAATCTCAATTAACTTCTGTGAAGCGTCTCTGGTATGAATGTCAAAGGGACACGCATTTGTTCAGTATACAGGCAAGTGATTGAAAATCTCTTTCATCCCCTCCCTCTCTCCCTCTCCCTCCCTCTCTCTCCCCCTCTCTGCAGAGGAAGGTCAAGCATCTCTTCCTGAGGACGCCTCCATCCTGTCACCATGGTAACTGGGGCCAACCACAGCCCTCAGAACTTGTTCTCAAACACTCTCCCTCTCCCCCCCGTCTCTCTCCCTCCTCTCCCCCCCGTCTCTCTCCCTCTTCATCTCCCACTCTCTCAATCCTACACAGTAATGAAGACAGAACATGGATTTCAGCCATTCCTCTTTTAATGATTTAAAAAAAAAAAAACTCCCTCTTCCCTCCCTCTCCTACTTTCCCCTCTTCTCTTGGTCTTCTCCCTATAATCTCCCTTCTTCCCTCCCTCCCCCTCCTTCTCTCTTCCCAGTCTTCTCTCCCCCCCTCCCCACCCATCGCTCTCTTTACATTTAGTCATTTAGCAGACGCTCTTATCCAGAGCGACTTACAGTAAGTACAGGGACATTCCCCCGAGGCAAGTAGGGTTAAGTGCTTTGCCCAAGGACACAACGTCACTTTTCACAGCTGGGAATCGAACCAGCAACCTTCTGATTAATAGCCCGATACCCTAACCGCTCAGAAATCTGACCCATCCCCCCCACCCCCCTGTCCCTGGACGTGGACATCAGCCCTCCTTACTTGTGCTGTCTGATGTGCTGTATGGAGAACCTCTTGACAGGGTCGTATTCAAGCATTCCTGGAGACCAGAGAACACAAACGTCAATTATTTACACAATGATTTATCAGACCCTCTTCATCCAAAGCGACGTAGAAATAGTGCATGTAGAAAACACAGCAGAAGATCTAGATCAGGGGTGGCCAAGAGCGGTCCCCGAGAGACGCTGTCCTGCATGTTTTAGATGTTTCCCTGCTCCAGCACACCTGATTCAAATGAATGGGTTGTCATCAAGCTCTGTGGAAGCCTGCTTATGACCATTCATTTGAATAAGGTGTGCTGGAACAGGGAAACATCTAAAACATGCAGGACAGCAGCTCTCGAGGACCAGGCTTGGCCACTCCTGATCTAGAAGTGCTCCTCAGGTCTCCAGTATATGGGTCTGTAATGCAGAAGCCTGGACAGGAAAAGACAGAAGCAAACAGCAACACTGTCAACCTACTCTGGTCCACTAGGCTCTCTGAATCTCACTCTCAACCATAATTAAGAAAACACTACAATATATACACACAGTAGGAAATTGGAGGAAATTGAGTGTTAACGCACAGCTGTAAAAACCCACCACTCAATGATGTGATATCAGCCAGCCGTCGAATGGGTTAGACAGTGTGTGTACCACCCCGGAGAGCAGGAGATGGAAGGGCTGGGAAGTGGATGAGATAAACCCAGTGCGTGTGTGTGTGATCTCTGTACACCTTCTGTGCCGACTGCAGCCTATTTTAGAGGCATGTAATTATGGGCTGACTATCTCTCAGGTGATGCGTCACTACACACAAACGTCATACACACATCGAACGCTGTGTGTGTTGCTCTTTCCCCTCACACACACACACACACACACATCACTGACCTCAATAAACTACTGGATGTGTGTTCTAATGTAATAAGTAAACGAGGACACACTGCTACTGCTGTGTGGGAAATAATAAATAGCCTGCAGACGTTTGGTGGAATTTCTAACGCAGACACGGAATCATGTCCCCATCTACTGGTCACTTGTGGAACCACAAGACATCGCAATGGTTACGGAACAGTTGGTCTTAATGATGCAGAGTAGTGGTCCTCAATCCTGGTCCTCAGGGACCCCCTGTCCGGCATGTTCTAGATCAGGGGTGTCAAGTCCTGGTCATCAGTGGCCACTGTCCTGTACGCTTTACATGTTTCCCTGCTCCAACACACCTGAGGCAGACTTCTTGTTCAGTCCCTCACCAAAGCCCTCAGAGAGAGTCTCCATCGCTACAGTCTCTGTTAACAGTAACGTTATATGACCTTATACGGTCAAACATATATCTATTTATTTTTTTCTTCTCATTGAATGGTCATGGTGAGGTAACAAACATGTTCTCTTATTAGTTTTGTGGGGATAAAAATCTTTTGTAATTGGTAAGGAAGAATGGTGGCTGGTCTTGATGCTTTGCGGTAACAATAGCGGTAGGTCAATTGTAATTGGTTTCTGTTGCGGTAACAGTGGCGGCCGGTCTATTGTGATTGGGTGCTTTGCAGGCAACAACGGAAGCAGCTCAACAGCGATTGGTTGCTGTGGCTGAGGCTGCGACGTGATTGGTGCATGTCACCTCTCAGCAGGTCTGACAGAAGGGGCCCACAGTCCTCCGGCACGCTGTAGTCTCCCTTCCCGATGTTCTCGAACAGCTTGTAGATGTTGTCCCCCTCGAACGGGTACAGGCTCGTTGTGATGTTGTAGC
>NC_085033.1:14374941-14404941 GCF_963692335.1 Osmerus eperlanus | reverse complement strand
TGTGTGTGTGTTTGTGAGAGTGTAGTCTCTGTGTGTGTGTGTGTGTGTGTGTGTGTGTGTGTTTGTGAGAGTGTAGTCTCTGTGTGTGTGTGAGTGTAGCCTCTGTGTGTGCATGTGGTCTCTATGTGTTTGTGTGAGTGTAGTGTCTGTGTGTGTGTTTGGGTGGAGTCTGTGTGTTTGTGTTAGTGTGTTAGTGTCTATGTGGTGTGTGTGTGCGTGTGGTCCGTGTCTGCTTGTTTGGCATTCCAAACAAGGTTTCGGCATGCCGGAGGCGTTGCCCGGCAACAAGAGAGGCATGGCTCAACACTAGCGTGAGCATGCCCATCTCCGTGGCAACGCTCTGAAAGCAGGAAGTGTTAGCCAGATAAGAATGCTTTGCTGTGAAAGAGGAGATGAGAGGAGAGCCTTTATAAGGCCGGGACACCTCCCAGGCACCGAGACTTGGGACCTCCACAGCCCTGTCACACGGAGGGCATCTCCCTGAACCACTAGCTCCACCAGGTCCTCTTCTCTAGCCTGGTCTGATCTTAGCTCCACCAGATCTGAGGACAAGCAGGTCTAGGCGTATACCCACCCTAGCCCCACGAGGTCTGATGCAACAACAGTTCCTAGAAACACACCTGAACCTGCGTCAACATTTCTTTGAAAGGAACACTCAGACACGGAGAGAAAGAGACCGAATGTGAGAGACGGTTATAAATAGAGAGACAGTGACAGAGAGAGACAGACGAGACAAAGAGAGAGAGGGGGGGAAAGAGATGGAAAGTGAGAGGAAGTTGTGAAACTGCAGCAGAGCACTCTCTAAACAGAGTCTAGAGAGTTAATTTGTGAGTTAATTTGACAGTTGCTAAAGCTCACCCTCTCTATATATAGCTGAGCGCTGGCCTGGGGCTCGTCACTGAAGAATATTTAATAAAGTTGATTGTGATTAAAAACTCTGCAGATCCTTGGGAAGAGACCGGGAGATGGAGAAAAGATGACGACGCCTGTTCAGGTTAGGCAGGATACACAGGTGAGACAGGACAGAGAGAGAGACAGGTACGACAGGACAGAGAGACAGGTGAGACAGGTACAGGTGAGACAGGACAGAGAGAGAGACAGGTACAGGTGAGACAGGACAGAGAGACAGATATAGGTGAGACAGGACAGAGAGAGACAGATACAGGTGAGACAGGACAGAGAGAAAGACAGGTGAGACAGGACAGAGAGAGAGACAGGTACAGGTGAGACAGGACAGAGAGAAAGACAGGTGAGACAGGACAGAGAGACAGGTACAGGTGAGACAGGACAGAGAGACAGGTGAGACAGGACAGAGAGACAGGTGAGACAGGACAGAGAGAGAGACAGGTGAGACAGGACAGAGAGAAACTGAAAAAAGACAGATATGGAGAAAGAGACAGATATGCGTAGAGAATTTGACAGAAGTATGAGAGAGGGTGAGAGACAGAAAGAGAGAGAGGGGAGAGAGACAGAAAGAGAGAGAGGGGAGAGAGACAGAAAGAGACAGGGTGAGAGGGAGACAGAAAGAGAGAGAGAGAGGGAGACAGAGAGTAGGAGAGAGGAAATGGAGAGACAGAGAACAACTTAATCCTCCCATTAGCTGTATTGATTTCATAGGACCTGCTCAGACAGTAATGGTGACTGTCAGTCCTCTAGAGAGAATAAACATTAACATGGCGCTAACTAATCCATCTGACAGGATAGCATGTCAGCACGAGAAGACTTCCTACACAGACTAGCCCAAGCAGCGGGAAACAGGAAACCCACAACATGTAAACAATGTTGGGAGTCAGGTGGCTGAGCGGTGAGGGAATCGGGCTAGTAATCCGAAGGTTGCCTGTTCGATTCCCGGTCATGCCAATTGATGTTGTGTCCCTGGGCAAGGCACTTCACCCTATTTGCCTCGGGGGAATGTCCCTGTACTTACTGTAAGTCGCTCTGGATAAGAGCATCTGCTAAATGACTACATGTAATGTAAATGTAGAGAGAGATGTCTGATAGGCATCTTGTGTCAAGTTGTAACTTCCTGTTTGGATAAGCAAAAACTGTGCTTTTGGGCTGCAGTGAGCTATCAACTCCTCTTACGACATTAGTTAAAACGCACATTATAAAGACCAGATTTTAAAAAAAATGTAATTTGATGCTTTGTGGATTGGGAGTTAATCCAACATTTAAATCACCTGGGGCAGTCATCTGAGACCAAGTGGTAATGTCCTGTTTTGATCACTGCAACTCAAATGCACAGACAAATCTGCACAAGTTCATTCCTGTTTGGTGACTTGTATCTGTTGTACTGTGATCTGAGAGATGTGTAAAGGCTGTCCTCTTCAGACACTAACCTTTAAAACAGTGTCAAACCCTTTACTACTACCACCGTGTATAATTGAGCACTTGTGCTTGGCGATGCGTGGCGGTCTGGTCATGTAGACAGACAGAACTTGTCAGAACCGTGAGCACGGAAAACTGACAGAGAGGAGAAGTAACAGAGAGAGAGAGCGAGCGAGCGCGAGAGAGACACAGAGAGCGAGAGAGGGGAGAGAGACACAGACAGCGAGAGAGGGGAGAGAGACAGAGAGAGAGAGGGGAGAGAGACAGAGAGCGAGAGAGGGGAGAGAGACCACAGGGTGTTGATACGACAATCCGAGATGATTAAAAAAGAAAAAGGGGAGAAAGGCGAGAAAAACTGAGATGACAAAAGAGACAGACCTCAGACAAGACCACAGACCCCATCGATCCCTCCCTCCCATCGTCTCTCCTCCCTCCTCCCTCCCCCCTCCTCCTCCTCCTCCTCCTCACTTCTTCAAGTTAGCCTCTCCTCCCTCCCCCCTCCTCCTCCTCACTTCTTCAAGTTAGCCTCTCCTCCCTCCCCCCTCCTCCTCCTCACTTCTTCAAGTTAGCCTCTCCTCCCTCCCCCCTCCTCCTCACTTCTTCACGTTAGCCTCTCCGTTGGGGATCCTCCTCAGCTTCTTCTTCTTCAGGATCTTGACGGCGCGACGGCAGAGCGTCTCTGAGTCCAGCATCTCCTTGACCTTCCCGTAGGAGCCCTCCCCCAGCAGGTCCCCCATCAGGTACTTCCCGATCAGCTTGGCCCTCTTCCTGCGGGGCTGATAGATCACCTCCGTGGAGTCGATGCGGTGGATGAACGTGTCCATCCCCATCAGTTCGTTCTCCGTCAGGTAGTCCAGGTGCTCCCCCATGCTCATGGTGCTCAGGTGGGGAGGACTGGGAGGGGGTGAGGACTGGGAGGTGGGGGTGAGACCGGGAGGGGAGGGACTATAGGTGGGGGGTGACTAGCTTGGGGTGACTGGCTGAGGGTGACTAGCTGGGGGTGACTCGGCCTGGCCTGCACTTCCTTCAGGGCAGAGTTGAGGAGAAGGTGTGTGGTGTGGGGGGGGCTGGGTTAGGCCAGTTATCTCAGAACAGCTGGCGCAAGTCTAAGCGATGCCTCTTATCTGAGCTGGGACTTAATCTTGTACTTTGATGCAAACGGGACAAGGCGGTTCAAGAGAAAAGCCCCAAGGGGCATCAGAAAGGGTATAACCAAAGTTTAGTGTTAACACACACACGGTATAGGGGACTTCTGGTCGCTTGTAAACATGAGGTGGACTCACAGTAGGTCTTCCACAGATCTCTCGCCAGCCAGGACCTGTCAGTGCAAGTCAATAGCCTAGCTCTCCTCTCTCTCTCTCTCTCTGTACTGCTGACAGGACAGGGCCAGAGGAGAGGATGGGGGACTGTTGCCTAGAGATTACACGTCTCCACTTATATCCATGTCACCTCCATCTGTGATCTGATTGGAGGAGACTGTGTCTGGCCGAGGTAGAGAAGACCAGTCCTGTTTCTGAACCCAGCACAGCATTTCTGTCGAAGGTCCTATCCGCAGTGCATAGTCGACTTCAGGGGCACAGCTTGGTGCCAACGGCCCGGCTGGATCTTTAGTCCAGATTCAAGCAAAGCAAATCTTTTTTTTATTTTCTTTTTTTAAAGAGTTCTTGAGATCCTGAAGTTCTTCTGAGTTGACTAGAGTGACCAATCGTTAGTCATTCTCCTAGTTTGTCATCCGCCTTCTGTTCCTCACCATCTACGATGAAGAATCACACCGTTAGAAGTGAGATAGTAGACTTATTCGACACGCTTTAATCCTTAACACTGCTACACGCATGCATTTCTCAACAAACATGTCCAACTTGTCCATTGAAAATAACACAGTTACAACAATTGCATTTTGTCAGCTTCACAAATGATATTTCCTAATATGAATGGTTGTGTCGCAAGCCAAATGCTGGCTGCTCTGAGACACCGCTCGTGTCGCACATCGAAAAGACTGATGCCATTCTAGCAGCTATCCAACTACAGCACTCGCTTATAAGCTGTGGCTAGCTAGCTATCTGGCGCTGATTTGCTGGCAAGACAACGGAGCTAACGCATATGAACTTTCAGATTCACGAGATTAGCTCTAGCTAGAATATAAAATAGCCGTGTAGTGTCGGTGGAAAGAAAACAACGACAGAATCGGCAGGGCATGTAGATGCACTCATCAGTCAAACGTACTGAGAGCAAGCCAAACCCATCTTCACAAGCAAGCCAGCTAGCAAGTACTGTAGCACCAGCGCTTAGTATATAACCCAGCAACCAACGTTAAGACTGCAACTTGCTTTTTGATAACTCCTAGTCTGAAGTTAGGAGTAACATCTGCTACGCTAGCGGTTAGTCAATCACATATGTATAACTGGTTGCCAGAAAAACACAGTAACAGTGTTCCGATTTGGCAGCGATTACTATTTCAAATATAATCTGTACCTCGACGGTGGAAATTGGCCAGTTGGCATGGAAGCTCGCTACTTGTACGTGGTAGCTCGACCGAGTCTAGATAACGTTAGTTAGCCAAGTAGCCGTGCTAGCTACGACTCAAAAGTAATCGTAAATCAATTCGTTTTAAGTCATTTAGGCTGTACCGTGAGGGCCCGGCGTGAAAGTTCGTACAGTAGGGACCAATCGTAGGAAACACCGTTTCAAGCTGGCCAGTACAAATCGCAAAACTAGCAAGCCTGGACACCCGTGCGGAGACAAAACTATACTGACTATTACTTATCATAAATGACACATTTTAAACATTCAGTTAATATTAGGGGGAGCCTACAGTCGTCCCTCACAGACTTAAGAAACCCCAACTAATTAACTCGCAAAGGGTGCCCACGTATTCAAAGCAACACCGGCAACGCAGTACACCGCGGGGTGGCCGTGTAACAACATAAAGCATATCACTTAGCTACACCAGTACTGACTACCCTGGTCGCTAACTAGCTAGCTCAACTAGCCTAGGTAGCTAGCTAGCTGTCGGCGTTATGTTGCAGTGATTCTCACCTAGCCACCCAGACGTCCGGAGTCTTCGAAATGTGTAAAAGTCCTTTTCATTATCGTATATTTTTGTGCAGTGTATTTGTAACTAGCTCGGTACTGATATTAGAAGTCTGCTATTCTGGAGCTGCCACTCAGGTTGACGCCATCTTGTTTACCTCCCCCCCTAAGCTTCGCACTGAAAGCCAACCTCTCACGTTAATGCGTCAACAGTGAACCTAGTTTTTTTTCTTCCTAACCACACGTTGGCCCTATCAAGGGGAAGTTGACAATCTTTAATTGAATAAAAAGTTTATACATTGTACAACGTTCGGCAATCAAAACTACCACCTCTTACATTTGACCACGGTGTTTAAAACCGTAAAGCAGTTTTTGTAAAACTGCAGAACGTTTAACTAACGCTGTCTCAGGTGACGTGATTCTTGACACAGGTGCAAACAATTTAGGCAAGTTGTAGGTTATTTGATGACACAAAGGGTTGTCCTACTTTGGCATTTGAACTGTAGCATTCATTTTTTCCCTCGAATAGTGAATATTTGCTAATAGTATAGCCTATTGATAACTTATCCCTGCCGCTGTAATATATTTTAGGCCGTTTAAATGGTAATTGTACATGCTAAAGCACTGGGCCAGAGATTTAAAAACCCTTTCAGGTCACCAGTTGCAGTGACGCTGGTCTCTCTGCCAGGCAACTGCCCAAGCCTAAGTTATACTAATTTCAAATTAGCTTCACACACTAAAAGCATCCAGCTATTAACCGGAGGCGTCACCCAGCCAAGAGTAAGGTTGTCATTGAATGATGTTGTGCTTAAGGGAGTGAGAGGGGGTGGATATCTTTTGCTTAGCAGTGCAATCAGGGTTATATTTAGCCGGTGTAAACCCCTATGGCAAACTAAAGGTCTTACTTGACAGATCTGTTACTCTCTTCAAGAGTCTAGAAGAGACATAACCAGAGAGACAGAACTAGAGCGAGAGGGGTGAATGGACTGGCATGTTTTTTTAAGCAACCCTCAAACAGGTTGTAAACTTTGCAACCCTGACCAAAATACCTCATACCTTCATAAATCCATTTAATTGAATATTTGGACTGGAACAATTGATTCAAATCAAATGTAAAAATACATTTCTCCACTAGTTAACACAAGCATATCAATTAAACTCTAAACTACATAATTAAGACATTGGTTGTTTTTATTGTTCACAGATAAGCATGTTACATTCATTGCTTGAATTTTGGGATGTGAAACGCAAAAGTAAGCAAAGTTAACTGTATAATAACTACCAACCAAAAACAGAACCACTTAAAGCGTGAGAAAATTAAAATGCAGATCCTTCACAAATTAGCATTGACAACAAGTGTACTTTGGTTAGGAACACGTCGGTGGAGAAAACATTAAAAATCCAACTCACAAAGAAAGATGGAAGTCACGATGCAGTAAAGAACTCGCGCAGATTGTTCTGTGCTTTTGAGTTGCAGTGAATGAGGCGATCAGAACAGAACACAACCACTCTACCTCGGATGACTGTTCAGATAACTGTTGGATTGCCTCCCAATCCACACAACATCTGATTGGATTAAAAGACAAATCTAGTCTTTAGGCCTATGATGTGCATTTTCACTCCTGTACCTGTGACCTCCAAACTTCCACAATATTCCTGTGGTCTCCGTCTGTTTTCATAACACAGGAAGCTTCAGTGGCCTTTACAAGGGGCCGCCGGGAGGTGTTTACAAGTGAGAGGGGACCATGAACAAGATGCTCCCTTAGTAGTAAGGTCTTCTTGGGTTATTCTGAGAAAACAAATGTGGTCAAAATAAAACTTGTTTCAACAGCTCCGGCAATGTGAACGTTGTTCATAGTCACGTGAGCGTCATAATTATATCACCTTAACCAATAAATAAAATAAGGACTAAATGAAGAACAGTGTTATTACTACAGCACATGCATCTTCCGATGGCATTAGGCAGAGTGGAAACAGGAAGTGATGTTTACCAGTGGGTTGGGCCTGAAACGATAGGCAAGCATCATCCTCTTCCTGAAGGCGTCAAATTCATCATCGTGACCTGTGAGCACAGCCGGTCTCTCCACCCCAAAGCCTGCTCCATCCACCGCTGTGGTTCCCCTGAGGCACAGCCAACACAGAACACGTGGATGTGTGAGTGTGTGTGACAGAATGTCTGTGCGTGTCTGAGATTCTGGCGCTGTGAAGAGAGCGTGCCGTAGCAGATTTGTTTACGGAGAGCGAGTTTAAACGTGGACACTACGCTAATATGCGCAGACTGAGGTTGAATGTGGAGATGTGGAGAATTGGTGTGTGTGTGGATACTTCGTATGCGTTTGTGTGTGTGGAGAATTGGTGTGTGTGTTGAGACTTGGTGTGTGTGTGTGGATACTTGGTGTGTGTGTGTGTGGAGACTTGGTGTGTGTGTGTGGAGCCCACCTGTGGACGGGAGCTTTGATGCCCTGCCCGTCAGAGCCCAGGCCTTCGCCATCCTTCCAGCCCATCTTCATGAGCATCTGGAAGCCCAGGTTCTCCACCGTCAACTTGAACTCTTTGTACTCTGAGTAGTCAGGGTTACGGCCCTCCTGAGAGACAGAGTCAGGCAATTAATCAAGGGACAGTAAGGTGTGGAGGAAGGATGCACGTCTACAGTATTGAGACTGGGCCTCGCACTGACCTTCAGAGCCTTGAAGGTCTCCATGAACTTCTCCAGTTCCTCAGGAGGCAGGAAGTCTCCGATGAAGTGCTTCCCTTTGCCCATGTCCGTCAGAGACTCCGCCCACTCTGCAGGCAAAGCAGAGACAAGCGGCTGGTTACAACACAATAGGCAGTATAGAGAGGGGATGGGCATCGCTCAGTGGTAGAGTTTGACTGAAGATCGAGGATTCGCAGTAGACATGACTCAGATCTGGAATTAATAAATCCTTTCACACAGGAAAATCTCCATCAACAATTGTTTCGGACTACACAACACAGCCACGCTGTGCTGCAACACTGGGATTACAGATTAGGACTAGGGTTAATCTGTGTGTGGGCGACTCACCCCGGGTCTTCTCCATCTCCATGTGTCGGAGGCGGTGCTCCCAGGTCCCTGCCTCCTGGTCCACCTCCTCGTCGCTGTCGTACTCGTGCTGGTGGTCCCTCAGGGCCTTCTCCCACATCACCTGCATCTCCGCCATGGCGCGCTTATGCTTCATGATCATGTCGAACATCTCTTGCATCTGGGCGCACGTGGAGAGACACACACGCACAAAACCAGAAAGAGACACACAAACACACATGCACAAAAACACACAAACAAGTTCTAGACAAATACTTCAGCGAGAAGGTTGAGGATGGATTCTGTGAATTCTAACAGTTGACATTAGGTCAACATTAAACTCTTCAAACACAGTCTATGCTGAGGCATGCCCACAGCCTAAAGAGGCTCACACACACACACACACAGACAGACAGACAGACAGACACAGACAGACAGACAGACAGAGAGAGAGAGAAACGTGGCTGGCTCAGGCTGAGCTGCTCGTACCTCTTGCTGTTCTTTCAGCTGTTTCTTCTGGTCGTCAGAGAGCTCAGTCACGCCCACCAACCCCACCGGCTTGCCCTTCGCATAGCCCAGACCCTGAAGCTCTTCCACTGAACACACACACACACTCATTTGTAACAAATACAACTTTTGCATGAGTGCATGGAAAAACGTGTGTCTGAGAGTGAGTGTGTATGCATGTGTGTGTGTTTGTATGTATGAGCGTGCGTGTGTGTATGAATGTGTGTGTGTGAATGTGTGTGTGTGTGTATGAATGTGTGTGTGTGTGAATGTGTGTGTGTGTATGAATGTGTGTGTGTATGAGTGTGTGTGTGTGTGAGTGTGTGTGTGTGTGTGTATGAATGTGTGTGTGTGTGTGAGCGTGTGTGTGTGTGTGTGTACCAGAGAGCGAAGCCTTGCTGGTGTCCAGGTACTCCTCTGGAGGGATGATGATGGGCGGCAGGGGCAGCTCCACCTTGTCATCCTCCGAACCCCAGCGACTCTTCCTCTTCCTCTTGATCGCCGGGGGCGCCGGGCCCTGGGGCTCCAGGTGGGGGGGCTGGGGCCCCCCGGGGAGCGGGGGGGCGCTGTGGCGTTTGCCCCCTCCCGGCTCGGCCGTGGGGGAGGAGGGGGTCTGGCAGAGCTTGGCTCGACGGTACGCCTCTATTCTTTCTTTGTAGAAGCGGTGAGCTGGGCTTTGGTGTTCGTACAAAAAACTGAGAAGGGGGGGGGAGAGGGAGGGGATTAACTAACACAACAAATAAACAAAAAGTACATTGTCCAAATACATTGACATAAAAAAACTATTAAATCACATTTACATGACATAAAAAGGTAAACAGTTGGTTTAGAAAAAAAACGTATTGCCGTGGCGACAGCCCTGACCTGAAGGCGGGATTGTCCCGGTTGTGCTGGGCAGCGATGGCCTCCACCTCGGGACCATTGTCGGCCACAAACCTGGCCAGCTTCTCAGCCACCTCCTGCGTGTCCTCTGGGGGGGAGACTTTAAGCAGCCTATCAGTACTGGGGCTCAACTCACACCCTACTACTGTACCGTACTCAACTGGCCCTCCCACCAGCCATCTAGTTAGCAGAGGATAAGAAGAGGAGGGGCAGGGCAGGGGAGGGGGTTGGGGGGGGCGTGGTTGGGGGGAGGACAGGTGGTTGGGGAAGGGGGGGGACAGGTGGTTGGGGAAGGGGGGGGCAGGTGGTTGGGGAAGGGGGGGGACAGGTGGTTGGGGAAGGGGGGGGGACAGGTGGTTGGGGAAGGGGGGGGGACAGGTGGTTGGGGAAGGGGGGGGGGACAGGTGGTTGGGGAAGGGGGGGGACAGGTGGTTGGGGAAGGGGGGGACAGGTGGTTGGGGAAGGGGGGGGACAGGTGGTTGGGGAAGGGGGGGGGACAGGTGGTTGGGGAAGGGGGGGGGACAGGTGGTTGGGGAAGGGGGGGGACAGGTGGTTGGGGAAGGGGGGGGACAGGTGGTTGGGGAAGGGGGGGGACAGGTGGTTGGGGAAGGGGGGGGACAGGTGGTTGGGGAAGGGGGGGGGACAGGTGGTTGGGGAAGGGGGGGGGACAGGTGGTTGGGGAAGGGGGGGGACAGGTGGTTGGGGAAGGGGGGGGACAGGTGGTTGGGGAAGGGGGGGGGACAGGTGGTTGGGGAAGGGGGGGGGACAGGTGGTTGGGGAAGGGGGGGGGCAGGTGGTTGGGGAAGGGGGGGGCAGGTGGTTGGGGAAGGGGGGGGCAGGTGGTTGGGGAAGGGGGGGGGACAGGTGGTTGGGGAAGGGGGGGGGACAGGTGGTTGGGGAAGGGGGGGGCAGGTGGTTGGGGAAGGGGGGGGGCAGGTGGTTGGGGAAGGGGGGGGACAGGTGGTTGGGGAAGGGGGGGGGACAGGTGGTTGGGGAAGGGGGGGGGACAGGTGGTTGGGGAAGGGGGGGGGACAGGTGGTTGGGGAAGGGGGGGACAGGTGGTTGGGGAAGGGGGGGGACAGGTGGTTGGGGAAGGGGGGGGGACAGGTGGTTGGGGAAGGGGGGGGGACAGGTGGTTGGGGAAGGGGGGGGGACAGGTGGTTGGGGAAGGGGGGGGGGCAGGTGGTTGGGGAAGGGGGGGGGACAGGTGGTTGGGGAAGGGGGGGGGACAGGTGGTTGGGGAAGGGGGGGGCAGGTGGTTGGGGAAGGGGGGGGACAGGTGGTTGGGGAAGGGGGGGGGACAGGTGGTTGGGGAAGGGGGGGGCAGGTGGTTGGGGAAGGGGGGGACAGGTGGTTGGGGAAGGGGGGGGGACAGGTGGTTGGGGAAGGGGGGGGCAGGTGGTTGGGGAAGGGGGGGGGCAGGTGGTTGGGGAAGGGGGGGGACAGGTGGTTGGGGAAGGGGGGGGGACAGGTGGTTGGGGAAGGGGGGGGGACAGGTGGTTGGATGTCTGAACTTTAGTTTTAAGAGTTTAAGAGTTTTCCTAACAGCTTGTAAGAACATGGGGACAAACGCCTAGTGGAAGGTACTGGCCTCCTGTTTTCAATGTGACGTGCATGTATGTGAGAGCTGGTGCACAACCGACTCAAGTGATGCGTGTTGTCTGGAAAACATGGCTGTGTTGCATGACAGAGAAAATGAACACTGATCTTTTAAGTCCAAATAGAGGAAGAGAAACACAGAGAGAGAGACAGACAGAGACACAGAGAGATAGAGAGTCAGAGGGCTGATGGGTAATCTTACCATTAGACTGCGGGGTCGTCTGAGGACGCGGGTTAGCCTTTCTTAGCTCAGCCACTCTCTTCCTGTAGTACAGATAATCTCTGCTGTTCTTGTCGTACAGAAACCTGCGAGGGCGTTGAGAAGGACAGGCTGTGTTACAGACCCAGGCAAGAGGCACCAAAACTGTTAACATCCTCCTCCTACATCCTCCAACACAGCTCAACACCATGGCAGCGCGACTTACGAGAAAACAGGGTTGTCCTTGTAGTCTTCGATGGCCTTCTTCTCCAGCTCAGGCCCGCCCTCGGCCACAAAGGCGGCCATCTTGTTCAGGATGAGTCGTGTGTCTGGGTCCTCTGGGGGAGAAACTTTAAGCAGGCTATGAGTACAATTACTCTACGCGCACCTATGAGAGAACGAGCAGTGAAGGAAGCACACTTTGCAGTCACACGGTGTCCACCAGACCTGGGCCAAATGGTGATCCAATCTGTGCTTGGTTGCTCATGTCTGGCACAATGTAAACCGTGAGCCATTAACCATGAGCAAACTCGAGCGTCTGATGGAGATTTCTAACTGTGTTTCGCCCCAGGTCTGATGCCTACCCTGCTTTGGGACCGCGGCAGTGGTAGTACGGCTGACAGGAGCAAGGAGAAAGAGAGTGGTTGGATGTGATCCATCACCAAATTAAGCTAAATAATTAATGAAAAAGATGTAATCTCCTCATAGCGACGACAGCCTGACGGCCAGCTGGCCGTGGCTCCACGTCGCGGCCGCCCCTCGCCTGGCTAGCACGCACCACGACTTACCCTTCACCTCCAGGAAGCTGGAGTCGTCCACCTCCTCCTCCTCGTCGTCTCCGTCCGGGGAGCAGAACACCGTGGGCCGGCTGGAGACCATGGAGCTCTTCTTGGACTGGGAGTAGTTCTTGTACTGGCTGAGCATGCTGCTGATGCCCAGGCCGGGACGCTTGCCCACCAGGATGCTCCTCTTGTGGGGAGACACGCCGGGGGACGCGGCGGGCTTGGAGTCGCTGTCGGGACCTGGGGGAGGGAGGACACTCAGGCTCCATCGTTGTCATGTGAACGGCTATTTACATCACAATTGACCCGTTAAGAGTTTATTGGCAGCGCTGTTTCTCTACGGCTCTCCCTCCCTCCCTCAATCTAGTCTTTATATATATCTATGAGCTAAACCCCCTCAGGGAAGACCAGGAAAATCTCCCAGGAATCCCTTTAGAGGCAGCTGTCTGTGTCAGGGGTGGACAGCTGTGTGGCGCTGTGGCACGTACGGCAGAAGGGACTTACTGGAACCAGAGTTGGGTTTGTTCTTATGCATCTTCATGAACTGCTGGAGGAAGCTTCCGTCGTTCACAAACTTGTTGGAGGAGGGTCCCTCCTGGGGGCTGGGGGAACTAGGAGAGGAGACAGGAGAGGAGACAGGAGAGGAGACAGGAGAGGAGACAGGAGAGGAGACAGGAGAGGAGACAGGAGAGGAGACAGGGCATGAGGATCCAGAAATGTAGCTGCTTCTCTGAGATGGGATAAACCATGTCATTCGGTGTGACATGTTACATAATGTATATTATGATACACATTTTTTTTACAATATTGTAGTGATTTGAGTGCAAGAAATGTGCATTACAAATAACTATTATTATTTTATGACTCATACCTCAGTGGTATAGGCTTGGCTGGTGTCTGAAGGCTCTTTTTGGCCTGTTCTGCCATTTTAGCTTCAATCTCCCTCTTCTTCTGAGCTATCAGCTCTTCCTGACGGATTATGTTAACGCTAGTCATCTTGCACTTCGGAGGTGGAGGGCGAGACTTCCAGCCCGGCCGCCCTGTCGGAGAAGAAAAATACACACCACGAGACACATTAGAGCGTAGTCAAATGCCGCAGCTCGGAGATGCGGCTTTTTCACTGACAACTACTACTTTCGTATTATAAAGACGTGTGCGACTGAAACACCTTGCAGCCAAAAAGCCTGCTTTGAGATTGATAAGAAATAGTTGATGGCTGGAAGGCCATCTATCATGATGAGTCTGGCTGTTGTTGGTTACTGATTTTAGCAATGGTGGTCTAATAAATGTTTTACATTAAGATACAAGTACTACTAAGACTAATAAAACGAATCTTGCCATAGGACACAGCACACCAAAACCCTTTATTAAATGTTGCTTATGAAAATACTCGATAAGTTAGGAATCCGTTTAACGGCAGTAGCCATCACAAACAATACTGTATATTCTCTGGGCTTGGTCGCTAGCCCAGCAACACTACTGTAGGCGATGGGAAGCGCTAGTTAGCTAGCACTTGAGATTCTCTCCTTAACGTTTCTAGATAGCGAATGTCCGACTCATTAAAAACATTTGACTATAGTAATGATGGATTGTTTTGTTTGAAATTTTAGTTATTTACCTGTGTCACTAGACTCCATTGTTGTAGCCAACAAATAATACTAGTAGAGCAATTGTTCAAATGACTCTTCTTAAAAAAGCTAGCTAGCTTCGACTCCGCTGATGACCAAAAGTAGTAGTAGTGTGTTTCCGCTTCCGGCCGTGACATCGGAGGACGCTGTGTCCCTGGCAGCTATCCGTACACGTTTTATCTCTCGGTTGTTTCGCAGTGAACCAGAAGATGGCTGAAGCTACTCCACGGCCCTGTCGGTTTTTCTGTCACAGATGTTCAGCAGAGATTAGTCCGCGACTCCCGGTAAGCATTGACGAGGATATTGCCTATATATTAAATGTGCAGTGTAGCGCTCATGCTTGACTTTAATCGTTCGTCCGGTGGAACTGACTAGCTTTCGTCATCATTACCAGCTATCCAACGTTAGTTAGCCCAGCAGCTAGATCAACTAGCTAACCAGCTGATGGTACATCGAACGTTGACAGATAGGCAGTTGAGACCTGGTTGATATAAATATGTTTGTAATTGATTTGACAGTCGCGTAGGTAGTTGATCACTGTAACGGCATGTCAAGCCGTCCTACCTGCCTCTGGTACCAGTACCAGGTTTCTCACTGTCGTTTCCAACGTCGAGAACATGACAAGTCAGTGTCACTCGTGTTTAGATGATCGGTCATTTGTAACTGGGATTGTAAAGAAATCAATGACCTGAGAACTGGAATAGTTTGTGATTCACTTCCCAATCAACAGTTCTCACTAACACATCGTGCATCGATTTTCTCAGTAGAGAGATACTTAACAAAATCATGCCTCAACAACTTGTTGTTTGGGCACCAACACAGGAATCTTCTTGAATAGTACAGTAGCTTTCAAACGGCTAGCTACCTATGTGACAGCTCAAAAGAGCCACCTCCTGAGTTCTCTCAATCAATGGCGCTGTTTCAAACTATTGTTGGCGAGCTTACGAGTTACTATTGTAGCTACAGTAGTTTGGTCAGCGCATGTCGCGTTGAGAGATTGATTTAATTCATCTAGCTGTGTCCGTGGCGATACATAGTCAACCAGAACAATCAAGATTTTCCTAAAACATGACACACTTTTGTTTTATACGACCGATCAGGGCAACGGAATGGAGAATTTGACATCACCGGAGACCAAAACAGGACTCGGTTTTAGTGGCTTGATTCCGGATAACAAAAACATAAGCTAAGCGCTAACTCATCTTGATTCAGGCTGCATTCTTCAGAGCTTCACAGTTCATGTAAATTAATGTATTTCAGGAATAAGGCAAAACTCTGAACTTGGCTGTTATTTTGATGTTATTGGAACTTTGTGAAGACCTTTTGATGATGCTGAGATGAACCTGTGTGTTCCCTGCAGGACTACACCTGTCCCAGGTGTGAATCCGGCTTTATTGAGGAACTTCCAGAGGAGAGAAGGTATAGTGGAATCTGTAAAGGTCAAAAGGTTCAGCCTGTTGAGGGGTATGTGGCAGTATTGAGGCTCTATTTACGCTGCCTCAAAGCTGGTGGCATGCTCGGTGAAACTGAAACTCATGTCTGCGTGTCACTTATATAACTTTGATTCAGGTTTCAGTGTTGACTAAAAACATCCTGGAGCTTGACTTGTTTGTTTTGACTGCTGTATGTGTGTGACTCGTATTGACCGGTTCTGTTCTGGTTTTCTTGTGTCCAGCTCTGAAAATGGGTCCAGAGCCAGCGCCTCGTCCAGCGATCAGAACCGTCCATCCTTCGAGGTAAACGCTTCTTCTTGATCAGCGCCTGTGGCTAGGCTATCTGTGCAGACGCTAGTTGTAGAACATCCGCCTTGTTGTCAAATCCTCCCTGTAAAGTTTCCACACGTGGAATCTTGAAAACCGCAGCATTAGAACGTCGCTGACATTCCGAATTCCAAATCGTTTATTTATCGAAACAACCGTTTGGGGAAAGTCAATGTGAATCAGGATGTGGTCTGTCTGGATCTAGGGGTACAAATAAAGTAGGCCTAGTTTATTCCCCCCCCCCCCCTCCCCCGCCCAAGACAAGTTGTTCTTTACGCTTCATCCCAGAATATGGATCACCAACACCTTTTCACGTTTCCGCCCGGCTACGGGCAGTTTGCCCTGGGGATCTTCGACGAGAACTTCGACCTGCGGACAGGGCTCCCCACCGAGGACAACCGCGAGGCGGAGAACCGCCGGGAACGGGAGATGGCGTCGCGGCAACGATACAGCGCCCGGCAACCGCGAGGACGTCACATCCCCCGGCGACAGGGGCCGCGGCAAGAGGGGGTGCCCACTTTAGAGGGGTGAGGCTTTCATTGGCTGACGACACACAGGAAGTGACACTTCTCCCGTGCTGTGGCACGGTTCCCTCAGGGGAGGTGTGACTCCAGGAAGTGACTTGTTTTATTCCGTCCCTGCAGGATCATCCAGCAGCTAGTCAACGGCATCATAGCGCCCACAGCCATGCCCAACATGGGGATGGGTCCATGGTGAGTAGCCGGGAGATCTTTTATTTCAATGAAGTAATTTACCACAACCTTCTCTTTCTCTCGAACAAACAATGAGTTCTCTGTGTCCTGTTCTTTCTCTCTCCAGGGGCATGCTGCATTCGAACCCCATGGACTACGCCTGGGGCGTAGATGGCCTAGACGCCATTATCACTCAGGTACTGTGGCCCTCTGGGGCTGCTTCTGTTCGGATGAGACAGCAGAATGTGTTGATGATCATCACATCATCCTCTCTGGGGGGGATGTGCGAGTCTGGTCACCTGCACTGACCCCAAACGCTGTTCTGCAGGGGTCGTTAATAACTGGTGTTTCTCTGTCTGTTTCTCTCTCTCTCTCCCCCCCTTCTCTCTTCCTCTCCTTTCTCGATCTCTTTCTCTTATCTACCCCCTTTTCTCTCTCCCTGCCTCACTTCCTCCCTCTCTTTCTCATCTGCCTCTCTCCCCTCATCTCTCTCGCCCCCTGAAGTTATTGAACCAGTTTGAGAACACAGGTCCACCTCCGGCAGACAGAGAGAGGATCAAGAGTCTGCCTACGATCAATATCACAGAGAGCCATGTGGGTGAGTACTCTGTCTGTCTCTGTCTATCTTTGTCTCTCTTACACACACTCTCACACAAACACACACACACATACACACGTGTGGTCTCTCCCACACACACGGGTGGTCTCTCTCCCTCACATGCACGCCTCTAGGACTAACTTTTGGTCTGTCTCCTCCTGCAGGCTCGGGGTTAGAATGCTCAGTATGCAAGGAGGACTACAGCTTAGGGGAAAACGTCAGGCAACTTCCCTGCAATCACTTGTTTCACAACGACTGTATAGTACCGTGGCTGGAACAGGTAGGCCTGGCTCCCTCCAGCACCCTTCTGAGAACTAGGCTCGGGTTCGAATCCGACCTTGGCCCTCGGCTGCACGTCTCCCCCCCCCCCCCCCCCTCTCTCTGGCTTTCCTGTCGCACTTCACTTCAAACTGTCGAGGAAAGCAAGAAAAAAAGAAGCAGAGTTGAGTTTGGCAAAGCCGTGTTGTTGATACTAAACTGTGTTCTTGCTGTGTCTGTCGTCCCGTCCCTCCCTCCAGCATGACACCTGCCCGGTCTGCAGGAAAAGTCTCAGTGGACAGAACACAGCCACAGACCCCCCAGGACTGTCAGGGATGACCTTCTCGCCCTCCTCCTCCTCCCCCTCCTCCTCCTCCTCCTCCAGTTCCCCTAGCAACGAGAACGCGGCCAACAACTCCTAGACCCCCTCCATCATCATCCTCATCGCCTCGGACACAGAGCCAGAAGCTCACCGGCACCACCGTCAGAAACGCCGCAGAGATCCCCCCCCTCCCCTCACGGGCTAGCTACTGACGGCTCCTGGAGAACCGGAGGAGAACCGAGGGAGGCTGGGGAACCTTGTTTGGACTGTCTGATACAGTCCTCCTTGATTTTTCGTCCTTTCGAGGAGCTGTTTTCGAAGACTCGACCATTCCTCCAGCTGAGAGTGTGAATGTGGGCCCAGAGAGTGAGGGGGTGTCGGGGGGACGACATATATGGACTGGACTGGTGAAGCGTTTTACACAGGCATCACTACAAGGGCCGAAAAAAAGGCTTGGAAATGGACATGGCTGCTTAAGTTTTTTTGTTTTTTTATTATTCTAATTTTTTTTACTGAAAGCTGTTATGTCTTATTGCCAGAAGGCAGGTACACATTTTATATTTAAAATAATATTAGTATTTTTTTCTTAATCTTTTTCTTTGATGAACTGAGGGTGGTACAGACTTTCTTGCAGGTGTGTGTGTGTGTGTGTGTGTACATAAGGTATTCATATTTAATGACAGAGCTAACGGCTCCACTGTACAGCCTACAGATCAAACTATATCCTGTGGAGGAGAGACAAGTGTGTCTGTTCCTACGATTTATTAATTTATTGAATGTTTTGTATTTTATTTTGCACAACATTCTGGTTTGGTTTGGACCAGATGTGGCTACTTGGTGGTGCTGCCCTGCAGATCAAACCTAACTCACTCCATCCTGCTCATCACCAGGGAGCCTAGATGGTTTGGACCAGATGTGGCTACTTGGTGGTGCTGCCCTGCAGATCAAACCTAACTCACTCCATCCTGCTCATCACCAGGGAGCCTAGATGTTGTGCTATATAAGCCTGGTTACAGTAACTAGCCTGATGTCGCCAGCTTGTTTTCTGTTTTATTGACAGGAATACTGTGGCCAATCAGATTGGCCAGGCTAGCCCCGGTATTTCCTGGTTCTGGGGGAAGATGTTGAAGAAGAAGAAACAGGATTTTTGGGGGTGGAAAACTACTGACATCAACATGATCTCACACAATATAATTTATTTGCTGTGCATCGCTCCTTTAAGGCTCTGTGAATCTTACATTAAATATTCAGTTGATCAGCATTTTATCCAAAGTATTCTTCAGCATTCATTTTACGTTATGATTTAGTTAATACTGCGTCCATCCTAAGTAGCCAGACCCTCCAGGCATCAAACTGGCTTGTCTACATGCGTGTTCCACTACACAGACCTTCATACCTCACAACTTTCACTTTACTCTTGTTATTGTTTATGTCCTTTTTTTCATTTTTTTTTTTCAAACAGTCTGAAGTTACAGATCTTTTTCACAAAAATAATAAAAACGTAAAAACTAAATGGGATGCATTTCTAACCATTTCGTTTTCCCGTATGACTAGGCATAGGGGTTAAAAAGTTATATAAAAATATATGTGTTAAAAAAAGAATGTCAAAAGTTTAAACAAGGATATATAGCTTATGTCAATATAAAGATACTGTATGTTAGTCTCTCGCCCTCTTCAGTCCCAGCAGGTCAGAGGGTTGAACAGGAGACTTGAAAGCACCCAAGAACGACTAAACTGATATTAAATCCAACGAGTCGGGACAACAAAGGACATCAAAATGTTTTCTAGACAAATACACCCTGTCATGCAGTATGCAGCTCACTGTACCAGTGAGCGATACTTATACGAACAGTTCCAGATTCGAAGAGACAGTAAATAATGAAGTAATTTGACACTTTTATCCAAGTCGACATACAGGAGGGAATTTGAACCTTTGACATATTGATCTCCTGTCAGATGCTCTAACCACTGTCCGAACCGTAGAGGTCAGATCACGTATCCCTTCACACCAATCCTGTCAAATCCAAGCTTTACATCTGACTTTCTGACTTACTATTCACTTAGCAGACACTTTTATCCAAAGCAACATACACTGGACAGAACAGCGCAGTACGTAAACACAGCAGGTGATTCGGGATCAGAAGCTCACAGTTCTGTCAGGATTTCGGTGGTCAGAGACACAAACCGTTCACCCGTACACACACGGCTCTTGCGGATCCTGTCGCGGAAGAGATGGGGTTGCATTGTTAGGGGTGTTTGAGCAGCGCCCTGTTCTATTTGGATGTCCTGCCCTCCATCTCCTTATCTGTCCTGCAGAGGAGACATCCGTGTCAGCGCTCTGCGCCTCCCCTCTCCTCAGCCCCTCCTCAAACAGGAGTCATAATGACCCATTTACACAGCTCATATCTTTTTATCTTTCCCTCCCTCTCTGCCTTTTATCTTCTCTCTCTACCTCTCTATCGAACCCTTTCTCTCTCTTCTCTTTTCCCCTGTCCTTTCTTTTCTCTTTTTCCCTCTCTTCCCCTCTACCCTCCCTCTCCTCTCTTTACATCACTTGGTTCGCCCTCTCTTCCCCTCTACCCTCCCTCTCCTCTCTTTACATCACTTGGTTCGCCCCTCCCCTCCTCTTTATAGTCTTCTCTTCCGTCTTTAATCCATCCTTTCTGTTCATCCCTCCCTTGACCGAAGAAGAATACGACTACAATAGGCACAACTTCACATCTGGCACAAGCAACAACTTGACCCTTGACCCTTGGGGGTCAGTTCTGACAGGGCGTCACCCTCCTACCCTGTAGGCAACCGACGAACACCAGGGAAGTGAAGAAAGAACAGATCTTAGGGTTGTTCACCCCACTCATCATGGGCACATGTTCACCTGGGTGAGAATGTCGTTCATTGTTTCATCTTTGTCGTCTTCTTTGAACGCCTCCTTTTATGCAAATGATTTTGAGAGCATCATCAAACCAGGAAGTGATTTGGAAGCTGGATGCTTCTATGGGAGGAGGGGAGGGGGAAGTAACAAAAGTGAGTGAGCGCCGGGGAGAGAGAGGGAAGGAGAGTTGTGTGACAGGCACTCGTCCAGGTTAAGTGGAAGCCGGACGGTCCTGCAGGAGAGGAGAGAGCAAAGTCAATGAGAGAATGAGAGAGAGGGAGAGAGTAAGAGAGAGAGGGAGAGTTAGTTGTGTGACAATCCTCAGTCCAGGGTCTGTTAGCCAGCATCACAGCGGAGAGGTAAGGAGCCTGCGACAAGGAGACTGGGAACATTGATGACAACTCCGCTGGAAACTGGGATTTGTAGTTTAACTGATGACTACCTCACTGACACCATGGTAACATAGTTTTTACAGCCGCTCCACTGTCTTTAACAAGCTCAGTGAGTGCGTACAACCTTTGAATGTCATTGGTCATACCGCATGCCATCAGTGTGTGTGTGTGTGTGTGTGTGTGTGTGTTTACATGCGTGTGTGTATCTGTCCTCTACATCCCTCTAGAACAAAGATGCATGCTCTTCATAGATGTAGTTTCAACAGAAGTCATTTTTTATGTAGTCTATTAAACTGGACCTAGTTTAATACTGTTGACTTTGCTATTTTCTGTTAATTGCTCTTGCTCCGTCATCAATCCATCCACCAGACTGCTGTAAGTCAAGTTTAATTTAGAAGGCTTTCCGCACAGATATTCTTTACGTTTGGTAGGACATGCATTACGTTCATTTGGAATGAACGTTCAACTAAAGTTACAGACGTAGAGAAAGGTTTTGGTCGTTATTCTTAAACCAGCTAAAGTATATTTGTTTAATGGCCCGCGTAATACCCCAATCAAGTTGGCCCGTAGTTAGCGTGACGGTATTTCACCGGTGTGGACACTAGAGCGCGCTAAGGCGCCGTTATTACCGAGTGCAGTGTGGGTGTCATTGAGAACACCCTCTAAAAGCTATGACATCTTCGGTTCATCATCCTTAACTCTTAATTGAACCGTGGTAAATGATGACGTGCCATTAATAGTTTAATACAGGCTGCTTCTATAGACTACTAGAATGTTATACTTGACTGCTTTGTGATTTTTGGGGTTAATCGGAATCCGAATTAGAATCCGATGAAAGGTGTGAGGCTGTAAATTAGATCAATGACCCTAATTAGGTCAGGGCTGTAATTAGATGGTTGGATGGGATTAAGCGGAGCTGTAAGCATCTATGACACCTTGAACCCAGTAAAAGTATGAGTCTTTAGTTTGCAAAAAAGTCACGTCTACCCCTCCCTCTCCTCTCCCCCTCTCCCCCCGGCTCCCTCCTACACCTGATTGGTTTTCCCCTAAAGATAATTGGAGGCAAAATTTGATATGCTCAATGTCATGGACAGGAATGAGGTTTCACCGGCGTCTGCTGCGACCATGAAAAAGAAGGCGGCGGGCGGCAGCGGATGTAGCTACATCAGCGCGCCCAATGCTGCCGCGTCCAACTGTACGAGGAGCAACAGCAGCAATAATTTTGTAGACTCCGTTTCCACCGGTGCTGGCAGTCAAGCCGGTGCCGGTGTAAAGCAGCCCGGGCTGGCCAGCAACACCGTCATGGACGAGACGGAGGACGGGGAAGAGGAGTCAAAGTTTCAGCATCCACGGCTGCGCCGTGCCGGGGGGAGCGGCAGTGGTGGAGGAGGAGGAGGCGGCGGCGGCAGTATCAGGATGAAAAACTTTACGCCAGAAGGGGGAGCCGCGTGCGCATCTACGGCGACTAAGAGGAGGTCCAACAGCCACGAGCCCTGCCTTGTACAATCAGATGACGCTCGTGCCGCCTCCGAACCCATTGTAGCTTCCAGAGCGACCGAGATCAACCTGACAACCTGCCCGGGAGATGCTGTCGGGCGCGGCGAGACCATCAGAGCGACAGGGGCGGAGGTGTCTGGAGCAGCGGTCGCGGTTGAGGTTTTAAACGCGGCAGCAGGTGATGGTTGCAACAGCGTCGCTCCCATTTCCAGCATGAAATGCAACAAAAACGGAGAATGCAGGCGGGACTCAGGTACAGGGAGCCTGCGCTCGATCATCTCCAAGCAGGAGAAGCAGACGGGCGGTCCGGGGAGGGCCGAGGACGGGGGGAAGCGGGGAGCGTGTAACTCGACCACGGCCAGCATGGACGGCTCAATCACGCCGGGCGGGTCCCTGACCCAGGGCCAGGGCGGAGACCATCCCGGCGTCACCCCGGTCTCGTCGGCTTTCCCCGAGAAAAAGGACTCCAGAGTGTCCTTCTCCAACGCTCCGAGTCGGAAAGCCTCTTCCTCGATCCTGGGCCAGACCCAGACAGGTCAACCCAGGAACTCTGTCACCTTCCAGAAACCCGAGGGTGGACCCCAGATTGTGGCCGACGATTCGGAGCCCCAAGGCAGCCAAGCCAGCTTCATGCAGCGCCAGTTTAGCAACATGCTACAACCTGGAGTTAACAAATTCTCCTTACGCATGTATGGCAGTCAAAAGGCGGTGGAGAGGGAGCAGGAAAGGGTTAAATCCGCTGGAAACTGGATTATCCACCCCTACAGTGATTTCAGGTAAGCTTTTGGTTGTCATATAGGTGTGCATGTTGAGTCACACAGAGCCGGTCTGGGCCCTCGCCGCCATCAACAAGTTGTGATTGAAGGCGCCATATAGTGGCTCCACTGTCTTTGAAAAACAAGTGCTCTAGGCTATGTTTAGGTTTACTACGATGCTACAAATCATTTAGAAATGTAATTAAGACATGACCCATTTCTACCTAATCTGAAAAATAGAATAATCTTTATTTCTAACAATGATTTAGGCATATGTCAATGAAATATTGACGGAATGATGTCGTGTGTTTGTGTTTAATTAAATGGGTTGACACTATGGGCTACAACCTTGGGCATCCTCCAGAGATCTAGACTAGGTCTGTGTCCTCTCAAGGTTGTAAACAAAGATGAGCCGTAGCCTCAGCCCGCGTGCAGCTCTTCTAGGACCCCCGGCTCGATCCTCGCGCTCACACTGTCACACGGCTTTCGTTAACCGGAATCGAACGATCGGTGGGCACACAATTATACAGCCGCACCACAATCATTTATTTACAAGGTGGCTGCTTTAACGGGTTTGATCGAGCTGAGGGTGACTGTAGCGTAGTAGGCTACGCGCCAGCCCCGGGATGACTGAGCGTGTGCGCGTGTGTGATGCACTCAGTAATGGAATGTCACCTTGAGCCAAGTGTGCAAAAAGCTCAAGCATGCTCACTCGAGACGTATCCGTCGCCTCGACTCCCGGATCATGAATTTTAATGACAGGGTGGGCTCACATACAGATTTCTCACACGATAAGGACAATCTGATTCCTCAAGAATATTTGACACACATTTAGGCGTCCTCGCCAGTTTCGGGGCCCCTCTGATGGTTGTGCTCAAATGTATTTTTTGTGTGTGTCTGTGCAGCAATTTTGTACCAAATTCCCCCTGGACATGTCACACAACACGTAGCCGGTCAATCTGTTTTCAGCACCACGGACAGCAATCTGCTCCCGCCGTTTTCATAGTACAGACGTACGCGCCCACAGTCGATTAAGCCGTGCCACACAAGGCTCGTGCCACACAAGGCTCCTGTTTATCTACTTGTATTGAATTACGTTGACTCTGTCTGGAAGGTTTCACGCGATACCAAATCAATAGTGGTGCGTAATTGGACCACACATTAGAAGAATTCAAGTTTATGTTTGGCCTATCATGCGAGCTTCCTCGCAGTGAGTTCAACCTACAGCATAGGTCACGAATCTCCTTAACGCCTAGAGCAGACCACGTGCGGCTCAGTCGTGGCTTCGTCTCAACAGAGGTGGTTGTTTTTGTTGTCGCAGGCCCGTGGCGGAGATCTGAGCTTGTTGCGTCAGTCGCAGTGTAATGACTCAGCGCTGCACCTGCATCAGCCGCTCTCTGACTGCGCGCATAGCCTTGGAACACTCAACCCCCCCCCCACCACCACCTCCACCTCTCCATTCTCTTCCTCTCCACCCTCTCTCTTTCCCTTTAACTACACACAGCCCTCTGTACTGCTACCTACCCACCAATCTCTTTGTCCCCTGTCCCTTTTACCCTCTCTATCAGTTCCACTTCCTCTCTCTTTCTCTCTCTTTCTCTCTCTCTCTCTCTCTCTCCCTCTCTTTTAATCTGTTGTCTTCTATCTCTCTCTGCCTCTACTTTATCCCCCCCCCTCACGCCTCTCATTAAAACCACTTAGTCTCCAACCTGCTCTGCTAACTGCCACGACATCACTTACCTGATGTGTTTTAATGGACCAAACATTCATCCAGCCATTGTTCAGTCCCCCCCCCCCCCCCCCCCCCCCCAACGGCCTGCCTGTAAGCGCCCGATAGTGAGACGAGGCAGATCGAGAAACGACCAGAGAGTCGACACCCTCCTCGCAGCCTCTCGAGCAAACTTCAACCCGGTTAGGATGTGAGTCTTTGACTTGGGCTGAACTGCTCTCCTTCCTCGTCAGTGAAGAGAGCTTCCATCAGTCTCACTGTGTGATGTGTTTTCATCCTCACGGGCCTCTGAGAGGAAGCCTCTAGTGTCTCTCTGTTTTCTGTGTGGAAGCTTTTCTCACTTGTCTCACTCTATTCCTGTCCTCTTTCTCCCCTGTTCGCGCAAACAATTACTTACACACGCACGCACGCACAAACATGTACGTCCACACACACGCTAAAATCCACATACGTAAACACACACCCATCTACACATTCACACGTATCTACACACATGCACAAAATTACACCCACACACAACCTTTCCCACACACACATACAACCTCTCTGACACACTAACACACACTCAACCACACACACACACACACACACACACACACACACACACACACACACACACACACACACACACACACACACACACACTCAACCACAGGTTCTACTGGGACTTCACCATGCTGATGTTCATGGTGGGCAACCTGATCATCATCCCCGTGGGCATCACCTTCTTCAAGGACGAGACCACCACACCCTGGATCATCTTCAACGTGGTCTCCGACACCTTCTTCCTCATGGACCTGGTCCTCAACTTCCGCACAGGCATCATCATAGAGGACAACTCCGACATCATCCTGGACCCCAAGACCATCAAGAAGAAGTACCTGAAGACCTGGTTCATCGTGGACTTTGTGTCGTCCATCCCTGTGGATTACATCTTCCTCATCGTGGAGAAGGGGATCGACTCGGAGGTGTACAAGACAGCCCGGGCGTTGAGGATCGTCCGCTTCACCAAGATCCTCAGCCTGCTGCGCCTGCTCCGCCTGTCCAGGCTCATACGCTACATCCACCAGTGGGAGGAGGTGAGGTTGCTTGCGCCGCACACACATCTGAGGACTAGGATAGGTGTTTGATTGAGTCTGTCTGAAGTCCCAGGGTTCAGATAAACCCCATCTGGGTCTGAAAGACTGATCTGAAGTCCCTCTGGTTATTGAGATAGGTGTTTGATTGAGTCTGTCTGGAGCCCCAGGGTTGAAATAGACCCTTTCTGTGTCCGAAAGACTGATCCGAAATCCCACTGGTTACTGAGATAGGTGTTTGATGGAGTCTGCCTGAAATCCCAGGGTTAAAAGTGTTCCAAACCTGTCACCAAAATACTGATCTGAAATCCCTCTGGTTATTAAAACAGGCGTTTGAATCCCCGTATGTCTCTTTGTATAAAAGAGAATAAAATTACTACATTGTGTCTGATTAGAGTCCCGGGTGGATGAGGTTGGCAGACCATAGGTGTCATTGTGCCAGACGAGGCTAATCTAGCACAGATAAGTCACTGAAATGATTCCAAATGGTAGGTTGTCTAACAGCCCACTGCTATGTAAGCCTTGATTCTTGTCCCTACCGACCTGGGAAACCCCCTACAGGGCCATTAAACGCTGCCACCTGGCCCCTGCATTGTTACTAATGATTAAAGAAAGGTTAATATTGTTATTAATGACAAAAACTGCTATCTCAACGGCAGAAACACATCATTTAATAGAATCTTACTCCAGGACTCTAGAATGCTAGAAGGAACCATGACATTCTGGAATAAACCGTCAAGATTAGAACGTGGGAAAATTTCACCAAAGACTCTTAGTGTTATCCGCTGCCTCTGTGAGTTCACATACAAGGCCTGTTCGATAACCAGATTCAATTTCTGTGCTGTTTACTCCCACTCCTGTTGGGCTGTCTGCCTCTGACCTGATCATTAGATGGATTTCCAAGAACGCCCTGGGATTAATTGTGTTTCGAGGTCAAAGGGTTCCTTCCGGAATGTTTGTTTGTTTTGTCTCTTGGCCCGTGCCCAGGCTGGCCAGGCCGCCCACTCCTCAGCCCCTCCCCTGAGCCATGAGCGTCTGTGTTCCTGTTTGTCGAGTGTGACGCTGGGAGGCTGGACCTGGCTGTTCTCACCTGTCTCCTGATGAAATATGTGTAATGTTGTTGGCAGAACGTTTAGAGCGTGCCACTCTATGCATCCTAATCAGAGACAGCGTGGTTCCTCCCCTCTGTCTCCCCCCCACCGCCCTGTCCCCCGCCCCCCTGTCCCCCCGCCCCCCTGTCCCCCCGCCCTCCGACAGGCAGTGTCTGCCTCTCTGATAAGCAGCCTATTACAACAGCCAACACACTTAATCAATTAAGACGCCAGAGGAGGAGCAGGTGGGGTGAGGGTGGAGGATGCTGGGGGGGGGGGGGGAGCGGGTGAGAAGAGGGGAGGAAGAGGAGAGGGGGAGATGGGGCGAGGAGGAGGGGGAGTAGGTGAGGGGGGGATGAGGGGTGAGAGGGGGGAGTTAGTGATGATATGAACCACCAGGGGGGAAGCTCTCCATGATTACATTTCTGGCTAATTGTGCTGCTGTGAGGCAATAAAACAATTACGCTAGGCTAGGCTAGGACAGGCTAGGTCAGGCGAAGCTACGACACGCTAGGCTAGGCTATGACATGCTAGGCTGGGAAAAGCTAGGTCATGCTAGGCAAGGTCAGACTAGGCTAGGATTAGAATACAATATAGAATGTGTTTTACTTAGCATTTGAGGAGATCCTCTTGTCCCCAGTGGAAGGGTTAGGGTGAAGCTTCTCTCTGTATAACTTAAGTTCTTCTGTGAAGAATGTGCTCTGGCAGGTCTCTGGTTCAATCTATTCTCTCTCTCTCTCTTTCCATCTCTCTCTCTCCCCCTCTCTCTCCCTCTCTCTGTCTTTCTCACACACTTTGTTTCTTCATCTGCCTTTTCCTTCCATCTTGCGATCTTTCTCTAAGGCTGTTTATCAATCCACGTTTTTCTCCGTTCTTGTGTTCTTGCGAACTCATTTGACGTCATATTTCATTGCAAGAACACACGCATCTCAAATCGTTCTCAGTCCTCGCAGTCTTGCAAGACCGTTCTCGCAAGGACGCTTGGCAAGAACGTTCTTCTCAAGAACGCAAGTACGTTCTTAGTGTTCGGATTGATATACAGCCAATCTATCTCTCCTTCTCTCTCCTTCTCTCTCCTTCTCTCTCGCCTTCTCTGTCTCCCCCTCCCTCCCTCCCCCTCTCTGTCACCCAAATCACATCAGCGAGAGGAGCTGCCAGGGAGACAGAGAGTCCTCAGGTGCGATGAGATCGTTCTGTGTTGCTCTCTGCTGCTCGTGCTGGCAGGCCGGCCTTGGCATTTTGCAGCGGTGCGCTCCCTGTTCACTGGGCCCTGGCTGCTCACTTGACCTTTGGATAATTGGATTTCTGGAGACATGATGCGACAAACACACAGAGTGGTGCATGATGGGAAAGGATACTTGGCATGCAGGGAAGATGAGTGGCGCCGAGATCTGGTGCGGAGTTAAAGAGAGGAGCTGACAGATGGGACGGCAAGGCGGATGATCCGAGGGCCCCGTTAAAATGCACGCCTTCTGAAGGAATTACTGCTCTGATGAGACTGATGTCAGGGAGGGAGGGAGGGAGGCAGGGAGGGAGGGAGGGAGGGTGGGAGGGGGGAGGGAGGGAGGGAGGAGGGAGGGAAGGAAGGAGGGAGGGAAGGATGGAAGGAAGGAGAGAGGGAGTGAGTGAGTGAAAGAGGGAGGGAAGGAGGGAGTTAGGGAATGAGGGAGGGAAGGAAGGAGGGAGGGAAGGAGGGAGGGAAGGAGGGAGTTAGGGAGGGAAGGAAGGGGGGAGGGAAGGAGGGAGGGAGGGAGGGAGGAAGGAGGGAGGGAGGGAAGGAGGGAAGGAGGGAGGGAAGGAGGGAGGGAAGGAGGGAAGGAGGGAGGGAATGAGGGAGGGAGGGAAGGAAGGAGGGAGGGAAGGAAGGAGGGAAGGAAGAAGGGAGGGAGGGAAGGAAGGAGGGAAGGAAGAAGGGAGGGAGGGAAGGAAGGAGGGAAGGAGAGAAGGAGGGAGGGAAGGAAGGAGGGAGGCAAGTAGGCAGGCGAGGAAGGAAGACATAAGATGGATGGATCTGCCAGGAAGAAAGGCAAGCTTTTCTATGATAAGTGGCAGTGTCTCATTAAGATCAGCTGTGGTATTCTGCTGCTGGTCCTGCTCCAGTGTCACACATGACAGAAACTCTTCAAAGGTTAAAGCCGACGAAATAGCGTTTAGAAAGATCCGCGGATGTGATTCATGTGCCGTCACATCGCTTGTAGAGAGGCTCCCGCGGACTGTCTCATCGCTCTGCTGTCCGAGTGGCTGAATTAGCCCTAGTCAAACCTCACATATGAGTTAGCGTTCTGTCTTGGTCAGACCTGGTTTTAAAGGTCTGAGTTAGCGCTCTGCACTGGTAAAACCTCATATTTACATTTAGTCATTTAGCAGACGCTCTTATCCAGAGCGACTTACAGTAAGTACAGGGACATTCCCCCGAGGCAAGTAGGGTGAAGTGCCTTGCCCAAGGACACAACGTCAGTTGGCATGACCGGGAAGTGCTTGCTAACTCATATCTGAGTTAGCATTCAGCGCCGGTAAATCCTAATTTCTGAGTTAGCATTCTGGGCTGGTAAAACCTAATTTCTGAGTTAGCATTCAGCGCCGGTAAATCCTAATTTCTGAGTTAGCATTCTGGGCTGGTAAAACCTAATTTCTGAGTTAGCATTCTGCGCTGGTAAAACCTAATTTCTGAGTAAGCATTCTGCGCTGCTAAAACATCACTCCACACTTAACATTCTGTCCAAACAAAAACTCACTTCCTGTAATTTGCATTCTGTCCTGGTCCAACCTTGTTATACACTTCACAGTTAGTAGGCCTATTCTGTCCTGGTCAAACCTCAGGTCTTGATGGCTTTCGGCGTGGTCGTGTACTTATTTCAGGTTCAGTCAAGGCCACAGTATTAATATTTTGTAGTAAATGTGTCATATGTTTTGATAGATTTTGATATTTTCTGCTATACTTTATACTTCATATCAAGTTATTA
>NC_085033.1:14328702-14373702 GCF_963692335.1 Osmerus eperlanus | reverse complement strand
TGTTATACTGTGTGTGTTCACCTGTGTGTGTCATACTGTGTGTGTCGTAGCGTGTGTGTTCTCTTGTGTGTGTTCAACTATCTATTTTCAACTCTGTTCCACTAACTAATGGACTGGTCCGAAAACTCCACCCGTTTGGCTCTCCAGACAGACCGAAACAAGGGCAGAGGGCAGACGATCACGAACTAAATACCGTAACCAAGGTGTCACGAGCGGGGAGGGGGGGAGGGGTGGGAGGGGGGGGGGGAGGGGGGAGGGGGGGGGGAGGGGGGAGGGGGAGAAGGGAGGAGGTTTGAGTCTGACTTGAACAGAGACTCCAGAATTAGAGGCAGTGGAATAAGCCATCAGCACGTCCCCGTTTCAGCTCCAACCCTTCCCCTCGGTGGGATGTCATGCCTTGGAGTGTGAGATCTCTCTTTTCTTTATATGTGTAAATGCGCGGGGTGTGAGGTCTCTCTCTGTGTCTGTGTTTGTGTCTCTCTATTTCTCTTTGTCTCTCCTCTCTCTCTCCTCCTTATACATCCACACCTACACAGACAAACACACTGACATGGGAAGTCAAGTTCGATCCAATAAGATCCTGCCATGATCCCCCTCACCCCCCCTCCTCCTCCTCCTCTTCCTCATTTGTCAGTCCCAGGTTGCTAATAATACTACAAATCAATGAAAAATGCACTTACTTGTACACGCCCCCCCCCCCCCCCCCACACACACACACACACACACACTGACCTTGGGTTGATTTCTAAAGGTCTTCTCAACAATATTGTCCTGCAGGATCTATAACATACGTGTCTGTGTGCATGTGTGTGTTGTTGTTGTGTTTACGTATGAGCATGACTGTGTGTGAGTTCAAATGGAACAAAAGATACCTGATGATGGAGGGGTGGAGGCAGGGTGCTCTATTTTTGGAGCCAGGATTCACAGCCTCTCCCTGGGGAGAGATGCTCCAAGGCCCACCCCTACTCAGACAGCTCTGCTGGAAGAACCACCCAGAGAGAAACAACAAGATGCATTACCTGGCTCTGTGTGTGTGTGTGTGTGTGTGTGAGTGTGTGTGGAAAAGAGAGAGAGAGATAATGAGAGAGAGGATTGAGATGTCGTTTATTTGTGTGTGGGATAGAGAGAGAGAGAGAGAGACAGACAGACAAACAGAGAGAGGGAAGCAGACAGAGAGAGAGAGAGAGAGAGAGAGAGAGAGAGAGAGAGGTGCAGTATATTCAAGATGTACAGTTCAATTTCATTCAAATCTAGGAACCGTGAACTCAGGTCCTTGGCACCTCCACAGTCATTGAAGAAGTAAATCCCCACAAAGGTGCTGAATCAGAGAGCCTTTATTGAAACAAACTTTCAGAGTTTTGAGAAGGAACTGAATTGTATGAACTTCCTTTTCTTGCTCTCCTCATCCTGTGGCCCCTTCTACCAACCAGAGCTTTCGGTTCTGTTGCTGTGACAACCGCGAGGACGTTTATGGGCAACCTTGGTTTTTCAGAGCGCACTCCAGAGAGGAGCCACACACACACACACTCTGTTAGTACAGGTGCCGCACACTTTGTCAGCCTGAATAAAGAACGACTTACTCACCGGCCGGTCAGCATCACCGCATGCAGCAGGAAGACAGAATTGCGACAGTATGACGCAAGCTTTTGATTTCAACCTAATGTCACAAATCCTTTCTGTTATTAGTGACACGTATCTACACTAAATCATCCACACACATTCATCCACACACATTTATCCCCTCAAAATCATCCACACACATTCATCCCCTCAAATTCATCCACACACATTCATCCCCTCAAATTCATCCACACACATTCATCCCCTCAAATTCATCCACACACATTCATCCACACACATTCATCCCCTCAAATTCATCCACACACATTCATCCCCTCAAATTCATCCTCCGGATACCAGCTGTGAAGCTCCGCTGACGGCCGGCTCCTCCAACGACCCTGGCACCAGGAGGTAACGGCTCCGTCATCTGGCCCAGGGAGGGGGGTGACTGAGGGAGAGAGGAGGTGGAAGAAGGGTTAGGGTTGGTTTTTTGTGTGTGTAAAGTGAGGGTTGTGTGTGTGTGTGTGTGTGTGTGTGTGTGTGTGTGTGTGTGTGTGCGTGTGTGTGTGTGTGTGCGTGCGTGTGTGTATATCAATAATTGTGTGATGTGTGCGTGCGTAAGGCGAGAATCGTGTGTGTGTGTGTGACGACATGGAAATTAATGAAACTGGGAAGAGCAGAGTCCTGAAATGATGAGTTGATTAAACGTGGAGTGACTCAGCGATGTGATGCCTCTCGAGACAAGACAGGGGCGGAGAGAAAGAGACAGGAAGTCAGCCTTCAGTCGGTCGGTCCCCAACGCTATGACAACACCAGGGGGCTGAAAAAGAAGCGGGAAATCTTACAGTCTCAGAACGTTCTGGATGGTTGGTTGGTTCTCCAGGTGGAACTCAAGCATCACTTGAGAGACTCTACCCTGGAGATGACGTTTACATTTTTACGTTTTATCCTTTTTGCAGATGTGTTTTATTCAAAGTGACGGGCAAATGGTGTGTGTGGAAAGTCCGGCAGAAGATCAAGGAGTAAAAGTGGATAGTTCCCGCAGTGTTTTGCTGGTCAGAGTCCAGGACCGGTCTGTATCTACTAGCGATATCGCAAAGTAACCACATCTCAGCTACCAGGCAGGCACGAATCGCACGATGAGTACATATGATACCTCAGTGACACAGAGATGTCTCAGACGTTAGTTTCTTAACCCCAGAGCATTGACAACATCTCAATCACAGCGGTGGGCAGTACAGTGTACAAACGTCATCCGTGTTTCATGACATCACAGGGGTTGTGAGTCACAGGGGAACTCAGGTTGTCTCAATCATTCACTTCCACAGCCCTCAATCTAAGTCTCTTAAACTCACCCCACATTCTGATGCCTTTAGCTTTGTGCGCCACCTTGTGGTAAAAAAATGATACTTCACCTACGAGGTTTAACTCTCTATTGAATTCGATTTTTAAATGTTGTTTTTGGCAGAGGGCGAGGTAAACCTAGTCATTCCATTTAGTAGATTGAGCACTATAATGTGTGACAGATATATGGATTGTATACATCCTTTAATCGTAGCTTAATGCTTATTCGACAAAGGCGTAGGCCTACTCCTGTCTAGTTGTACTCCACTGAATGACCTCCCCAGATTAATTAGCTGAGAAAAGATAAATAATGTTTTCACTTAGCAGGTGTTTTTTTCCAAACCAATCGACGACACACGATTTGCACCTGTGACGTTTTGATCTGTAGTCAAACGCTCTAACCACTAAGCTATACCCTCCTGTGTTCCTTGAGCAGTAAAACCCTGCCAACACTCCAGCGCACAAGAATAATTTATCTGAATCAACATTTATCTTCCTACTTCTGAAGAGTAAACTCACCTTTTTTTCTAAACCAATAGGAAACTACTTGCCTGGTTGCTTTGGGTTGTTCAGGTGCTCTGATTGGGTAAGGAGCCGGACAAAGAGGAGGAGTTTGACATTTCCATCACTGTCTTGCTGCAGAGAGCTACATGACTTTGGACTTTTAAACAGTCCAGTTCATTATAGACAGTGACACAGCAATCTTGTAATCTGCAGATCACAGAGAGATCACAGTCTCTCTCTCTTTCTTTCTCTTTTACACACACACATAACAATTTCTCTCTCTCTCCCTTTCACACACATACACAGTCGGCTGGAGAAGAGCCAGTTCTATTTATTTTCATCTCTGTGTTTGGAACATAAAAAATTCAAAAATAGTATTTTGGCCTTGACAAAAGAATGACATTATGAGCAGACCAAGACTGGTGAATTGTGGGAGATGTAGTCTGCAATAGCGTCTTCTAAACAATAACTTATCATACAGTTAAATATATACATATATATATATATATATATTGTAATACACACATTATGTGTAATGTGTGTATTTTTTTTTTGTAAAAATTTTTTAGGATACTAATAAGAATACACTTCAATTTATTACGTGCAAATCACATCAGTTTCCGATAACAAAGAAGAATCTCATGGACCTCAACTCCCAAGATCCTTTGAGGCAGCAAGAAGAGACAGGTAGTTGTAGTTCAACTATTTTCTGTATTATTTCCTTTTCCCCTCACACGGAGGATTCTGCTGGGAAAGGGAAGTAGCTATGAAATAAACAACAGTAAGTAAAACGCTCTGGTCTAATTTGTACCCACTCTTTTGGCGGACCACGGCATTAAATAAAGTAGGTAGACAATCTTTGAGTTGGTCATTTCCGCTTACGATAGCTAGCCTAGCAAACGGTAGCTAACACAACATGTTTGGGTTTCTTGCGTGGAAACGACATAATACTAAACAACTGTAATATAAATAGCAGTATAGTAGTCAGCTATGGAGACTGGATTTCCTTAACGGCTGTTAAAACAACACTAACCAACCGTTAACGTATCGTGTGTACGTTTGTTTGCCAGTTTGTGCGATATTTGTTTTGTTCAAGGGAGAACATATTGTGAAATGTAGGCCAGTGCTACGCTTGTAACGTGTTTTTCACACCTGTGTGTGTTTGTGTTCAGCAAGGGGCAGAGCCCCCCTCCATGTTAAATTAGGTCGTCACGTAGACTAGAGACAGTTTAATGAAGATTTGCTGTGTGTGGTTAGTTTGAGCGAGTGGGTCAGTGAAGTCCTTTACATTTAAAATAAAGAAATTGTCATTAACCATACATGTATCTGTTTCTCACAGGACTGCTTGTATTTATGGAAACATGTCAAAGAAAAGGGCCAGGTATGTAGAAACAATAGTTCACAATAACCTTACATGTAGCATGTTATACAAAATATACATATTTTCTACCATGTCAGAAACTTCAGTATGATCCACTTTATAGACTTCACCCTCATCAATTGTTTTCTAATAGAATTTTTTAAATTCCCACCACTCTCCTTTCTTTTATAACCGTACTTGTTCCTCCCCTCCCTTACTCCCCCCGTCCCTTTCCCCCCCCCCCCTCCCCTCCCTAACCCTCCCCCTCCCCTCCCTAACCCCTTCCTTTCCTCTACCCTCCCTCCCTTAATCCCTCCATCTCCTCTCTACTTCTACTCCTTCACCCTCCCCGGCCCTCTGCCCCCCCTTCCCCTCACCTATCCTCCCACTCCTCACCTCCCCCCTCCTCCACCTCCCCCAGGAAGCGTAGCAGTGAGGAGCTTAGCGGTACCCTGCCCCCATCTCTGCTCCCAGACCCCAGCAGCCTTCTGGGTCGGAGGATCCAACACAACTGGAGGGAGAAGGGCAACATGACCCGCTGGAAAGGCACCGTCCTGGAACGCCTTTCCGTCAACGCCTCCCTGTTCATGGTCAAGTACGACGGCTTCGACTGCGTCTACGGTATCGAGCTGTTCAAGGACGAGCGCGTGTCCAACCTGCAGGTGCTGACGGAGAAAGTTGGTGGGTTCCAGCCACGCTCACACTGGCAGACTCTCACACACACATGCTGTGACTGTCACACACATGCTCACACACACACTGGCAGACACATACTTTTCTGGATTCTTTTTATAGAAATGACACCAGGACAGTAGCTCTCCAGGTACAGAGTTACAGTCTTAACCTCCCCCTCTTCCCTCCCTCTTCCTCCTCCTTCCTATCTTAACCTCCCTCCTCCCTGTCTTAACCTCTTCCTCCTCCCTCCCTCTTCCTCCTTCCTATCTTAACCTCCCCTCCTCCCTATCTTAACCTCTTCCTCCTCCCTCCCTCTTCCTCCTCCCTGTCTTAACCTCCCCTCCTCCCTATCTTAACCTCTTCCTCCTCCCTCCCTCTTCCTCCTCCCTGTCTTAACCTCCCTCTTCCTCCTCCCTATCTTAACCTCCCCTCCTCCCTGTCTTAACCTCTTCCTCCTCCCTCCCTCTTCCTCCTCCCTTTCTTAACCTCCCTCCTCCCTATCTTAACCTCCCCTCCTCCCTATCTTAACCTCCCTAACCCTAACCTCTTCCTCCTCCCTCCCTCTTCCTCCTCCCTATCTTAACCTCCCTCCTCCCTATCTTAACCTCCCCTCCTTCCTATCTTAACCTCCCTCCTCCCTAACCCTAACCTCTTCCTCCTCCCTCCCTCTTCCTCCTCCCTATCTTAACCTCCCTCCTCCCTATCTTAACCTCCCCTCCTCCCTATCTTAACCTCCCTCCTCCCTAACCCTAACCTCTTCCTCCTCCCTCCCTCTTCCTCCTCCCTATCTTAACCTCCCTCCTCCCTATCTTAACCTCCCCTCCTTCCTATCTTAACCTCCCTCCTCCCTAACCCTAACCTCTTCCTCCTCCCTCCCTCTTCCTCCTCCCTATCTTAACCTCCCTCCTCCCTATCTTAACCTCCCCTCCTCCCTAACCCTAACCTCTTCCTCCTCCCTCCCTCTTCCTCCTCCCTATCTTAACCTCCCCTCCTCCCTATCTTAACCTCCCTCCTCCCTCCCTCTTCCTCCTCCCTCCCTCTTCCTCCTCCCTCCCTCTTCCTCCCTATCTTAACCTCCCTCCTCCCTAACCCTAACCTCTTCCTCCCCCCAGTCAACAACCGGATCAAGCCCCCCCCTGGGGCGGAGGAGCTGGTGGGCAAGGCGGTGGAGCACCTGTTTGAGAAGGAGGAGGGTGGGAAGAACGAGTGGAGGGGGATGGTTCTGTCCCGCGCCCCCATCATGACCCACTGGTACTACATCACCTACGAGAAGGACCCGGTGCTCTACATGTACCAGCTGTGGAACGACTACAAGGACGGAGACCTGCGAGTGCTGCCTGAGGCCGGTGAGGCGTGGGATTGGTTGTGCGGTTGCAGGGGAGGCCTGGGATTGGTTGTGCGGTTGCAGGGGAGGCCTGGGATTGGTTGGATGGTTGGGTTTATTGATTGGTTGGTCCGTTATGTGGTTGGGTTATTGATTGGTTGGTTTATTGCTGGATTGGTCGGTTTGGTGATTGGTTGATTTATTTGTTTACTGGTTGATCGATTAATTTTTATTGGTTAGTTGGTTGGTTGATTGATCGATCCCAGACAGTGATATTGATTTTGCCCCCAGCTGCATGAAGTTGAAACAAACAAACAAAAAAACGTGCAGGAGGGAACAGTGGCGAAAGAATCCAAACGTCTTCTTTTTCTTCCTCCTCCTTTCTGGTTTTGTCCAGAACACAAACACCTGCTCCCAGCCGACAAGGACCCCGGGGAGGAGACGGAGAGCCTGGTGGGGAAGCAGGTGGAGTACGTGACTGAGCAGGGGGAGAAGAGGACCGGCCTGGTCATCTACCAGGTCCCAGCCAAGCCCTCCGTCTACTACATCAAATATGACGACGACTTCCACATCCACGTCTACGACCTGGTCAAGACCACCTAAACGCTGCTGGCTTCTCCTCCTCCTCTTCCTCCTCCTGTTGGTCCTTGACAGGACCACCTGTACAAGGTGGACTCTGAAGCTCCTCCTCAAGGCACAACTGACTCTCCCTACTCTCCCCTCCTCCTCTCCTCCTCCACCTCCCCCTCCTCTCCCTCCCTCCTTCTCTCATCCTCCACCCTCTCCCTCCTCCTCTCCCCCTCCCCCTCCTCTCCCTCCTCTTCCTCCTCCTCTTCCTCCTCTCCTGCCACCATACCGTACCTTCCACCACATTACTTAAAGTAAACCATCATGGAGTCTACCTCTGGCTTCTGTCAGAGAGAGACAAGCGCAGTAGCCATGGAATGTACCTTACAACACACCTGTACCGGCTTGTAGTATGCAGAGAACCCTACCGTAGTATGACACACCTGTAGTATGTCTAGAATACTACTGTAGTATAACTCACTTGTGGTATGTCTAGAGTACTACTGTAGTATAACACACCTGTAGTATGTCTAGAATACTACTGTAGTATAACACACCTGTAGTATGTCTAGAATACTACTGTAGTATAACTCACTTGTGGTATGTCTAGAGTACTACTGTAGTATAACACACCTGTAGTATGTCTAGAATACTACTGTAGTATAACACACCTGTAGTATGTCTAGAATACTACAGTCCTTCTGTGATCTCTGGAGGGGAGGAGGGGTCTCCAGGTGGATTCACCTGCTCTGTTATTTATCCCCTCGAGGTCATTCCTTTGGGATTCAGGGGTTCTTCGTTCAATCTGCCGATGATGCAAAAAGCTTAGTTTCAGTGGCTAAAGTTCTATAGTGGCAGACTGACTATAATCAGTGTTCGTCTGGCGTGGATATTGTCAGTCAGAGAGCTCTCCATTCTGCGGCTGTGAGTGCAATAAAAGACAGAAAGAAGAAGTAGTAGGCGGGAGATGCTGTCGTAGAAGGATGCTGTCGTAGAAGGATGGCTTCCTGATGGATCTCTGTTCATCTGAGCCAGATGTGGACGTTATTTCATCACGAGGCCGAAGGTGAGGCCTGAAGTGAGACGTTTTATTGTCGAACACCTGTACATTTCAAATATTTTCTATAGACGTATCAAGTACCTATAATTATAACTTTTACGGGGTAAAAAGTCTTCTCGTCATCGTTTTTTCGGCCTTTTTGCTTGTGCTGTGTAGTTTTTAGATTGAAATATTTTCCTCTGTCATTAAATGACTATCTTTTATGTATGCTTAAACCTGGATTTAGGCCATTTGGACTCTGAATATGTTTTTATTGTAAATATGGTTTGAGGAGACACTGCGATGATCTTATCATTCAATGTTTCAGTCTGATTAATGAAGCAGTTGTGTTATTATTAGGAGATTCCTTTGTTGTCCTCTCCCAGTGATGAAGAGCACAGTGTGCAGTAGCCTTTGTGTTGTCTAAAACTCCACACAGGAACCCACTAGATTTATTTTCTCGGTTTCACCGCTTTATCAACATTGAAACTCGAAACCATGCTGAGGTCAGTTTGATTTTGATTATTGTTAATCTTATACATGTCGGTTTTTGAAAATCACTTGGTATGAGATGAAGGAAAAGTATAATGTTACATCACGAGAGGCTCGTGTTAGTTGGCGAGCCCCGTGAAACAGTGAAACGACACAACCTGTCAAGAGCCTCACGCTAAATTACATCACTTAAAAAACAAATCTCTGCTCACCAAAACCTGCATGCACACAGGTCCGTATCTTGTGGGCCGTTCGTTCTACAGTATTTACCACAAATGTCTCTGGGTGCTGTGTTGTGGAGTTGACCTATATTCCGACGCGCATCTAATTTTCGTTCTAGCTAACGTTCTAGAAACACTGACCCTTCACCAGAACCACAACGGTTCTTCCTTGCATGTTTGGTTCCGTGCCCTGCAGATCAACCTGTGCTGTGGTACCACCTCGGCTGGTGTGTTGTGTATCGCTGTCTCAGTCTTTGCAAATCTTCTTCTGCGTTACTGTGTTGTTTTCCAGCTTATCTAACTGCTCGAATTCGAACCACAAACCCCCACATGGCGACCCGCTAGACCAAAGAGAACTTCTCTGAGGTCGCGAGCACAGGATACCCCTGTGCTACCCTCAAGGACTTCCTGTATGCCCGTAACAAGGACTTCCTGTTTACCCACAAGGACTTCCTGTTTACCCACAAGGACTTCCTGTTAACCCACTATAACATGAGCTGTGGTATGTTGGGTGAGGGTTGTAACAAGGACAGGGTGAAAGAATTCCTGCTACCTCACACTAGACAAGATGAGGTGTTCGCTATGCTGTTCCTTCACTGTTGCACAGGACGTTCCTTCAGTGTAACGGAGGGGATTTGAACCATTGACCTCCACTCCAGCGGCTGACAGATTTGGGGGAGTGTGATATCTTGGGGGTTGTGTTGTTCGTGCTTCTGCTTGTGGTGAGTGTTTACACGAATCAATGTCTTTCTAAGAAACAAACATTACACCAAGTTATTTTGGTACTTCGAAGTTACATGCTTTGCATACCAATTGTATGGAGAAAAACAATAAAGACTATTTTTTTGCAGAACTGTGTGTGTGTGTGTGTCTGGTTTGCCCAAAAAACAGTGATAATGTAAGGTATAGTAAGTGTAATTCACTTAATTGTAAATGTTTTTGAACTATCTGAACGAGGTCAACTGTCAAAACAAACTTGGTTGTAGGCTGGGTCTAAAGAACTCTGACTTGTTTTATTTTAAATTTTATTTAATAAATTCTTGTTTATACAATAGTTTTATATTGTCTCTTGCTGGGTGACATATCCAGCAGGTGATAGATATCTGTAAAGTCTTAACATTCTCTTAGCTAACGCTTCTGTGTCCCGCCTTCCGCATGAGGGCACACCCCACAGAGGCTGCCTGAAGTCTTATGAACAGCATACAAGGTGTTGCAAAACCCTCGGTGACAGTACCAGGAACGCCGAGTAGCGGAACGGTAACCGATTCCTTCTTGATATCTTATAGGAACTTTGTCGACATCTTAGGGTCGGCACGTAAAACGCCCTGCGTTCTGAAATTTCAGAATTCGGAAACTTTCATCATGATTATCGGCGGTGGGGTTTCAAAATATCTCTTACTTGCGGCGGTGGCACTCACGGCCTATGTGTGGAGGGACACGTTTGATGCAGGTGAGTTCCCCCCACTCTCTCACACACACACACACACACACACACACACACACACACAGACACAGACACAGAGAGAGAATTGTCTTCTGGAAGTGTCAGTGGGAGAGACGGAAGATCCCAGTGTGATCTGGCTTTTCTTTCTCGAACTGCAAGACCGAGGTTAACATCTCTTACTGTAACTTTGTTATTGCAGTCGCATTTATTGCGTTTCCAAAGGACACGATGGGCATGTCTACTAGGAGATAACAAAATGAGGCTTAAGTGCATAGATATTGGGTCTTTATCTTAATTTGTCTTATGTAAAGATGAGTGACACGGGCTACACTTTGAACTGGGTAAAAAGGTAACGCGTGAAAATGAGTGCACTCATTAACACTGATAAATACCATCGTATTGTTCAGTAATTCTTTACGAACTCTTAACTACTCGTTAAGAGTTTAATTCTATTTGTCAAATTACAATAAAGCTTAGCTTGTATAACTTTGCATGCAGTTAACGCAACCTCAATTTCCCTCCAACGGCCCAAACTGCTGTTCAGACACAAAAACCGTGCTCTCAATGCTCTGAAAAGCCATCAGGCTGCCAAGCAATCGAGGGTCAGTAACCTAGGCAACAGCACAGCCCTCCCAGCCTCCGTTGTGTTCCTGGGTGCTTATTTGACAGCAGAGACAGGAAGGAAACTGCTAAACCCAAGCAGAGATCCTGCCGGTCTCCCTCACAGCTCTAACGATGACAGGTCTCTTTAGATCCTCTGGTCTGTTGTCCAGTTCTACTTGTTTAGTGCCAAAAGTGCCTTTTGCTGACCCCTTCCTCTCTCTCTCTCTTTCTCTCCCCCTCTCTTTCCCTCCCCCTGTCTGCCTCCCACCACCCCCTCCAGAGTCAGTTCGGGGTGCCAGGGTGTTGGTGACTGGTGCCAGTACGGGCATCGGGGAACAGGTGGCGTACCATTATGCCAGGATGGGAGCCCAGATTGTCATCACTGCCAGAAGAGAACAGTCCCTGCAGACGGTCTGAGTTCTGATCAGTTACAACTACAAAAATAACTAGTAGTAATTATAGCAACAGTAGTTTGAGTTAATGCTGTAGCAAATTAAAACAAATAATTCCCCTCCTGCCCTGTAGGTGGCAGACAAATGCATGCAGCTGGGTGCCCAGAAGGCCCTGTACGTGACAGGGGACATGTCTGTGCCTTCTGACCCTGAGAGGGTTCTCCACGATGCCGTCAACCTGCTGGGTATGTGCACTCAAACACACACACACACACACGTGTACAAACACATACATACATCACACACACACGTGTACAAACACGTGTACAAACACGTCAATAATGATTTTTGCTTTGTGGGCCTAGTTTCCCAGACATGGAATAAGCCTGGTCCTAAAAATCCAAGAAGATCTCAGTTGAAAATGTATTGAGGCCAGGACTATGCTAATCCATGTCTGGGAATCTTCCCCCCCGTCTAATGTCACGATAGCCTTAAAGGGATGTTTGAGGCTATTTCCTATCTTGGTGCGTCTAATGACCGATAGTGGTGTGTTTCTGGTGTGTTTCTGCAGGAGGGCTGGACTTCCTGGTTCTGAACCACATCGGGAACACACCGTTCAGCCTCTGGGATGGAGATAGCAACCACGTCCGCACGGTGATGCAGGTACGCTGTGAGCCAATCACGATGCAGCCTGTTGTGTTGGCTGTGCTGCTTGGCGCTGTGCTGAGCAGTCATGTCGCTCCCTCTCTGGATAGAGCTAACCTCTCAGTTACCAACTGGCGCAGACCAGAATGCCTCTGAACCTTATTGGATGGAAAACAACCAAACACAGCTACGAAACGTCATCTTGGTTGTTCACGCCTCAACAGCTCTCCACTGTGCAGTCATCGTATTGATCCCGCCCCTTATCAGATAAAGGGTTGTGGTTGGCCGGGCACCACTCAGGCTGGGAGGAAGTCTGTCTGAACGGGACAGTGGTCAGACCAGTCTGCCAGAGCTAATGAAATATGAGCTGGCTGATCCTGTGGGGTCCCAGGCTACAAACTAAGCTGGATTTGGATGATGTGGTTGGCATTTAATGGTTGACTAGTAGACTGGGTTTAGCCAAATGAGTTTTGGTCAGGGCTGTGGTCCATAGTGTGTCTCTAGTGTGTCTCTAGTATGTCACTAGTGTGTCTCTAGTGTGTCACTAGTGTGTCACTAGTGTGTCACTAGTGTGTCACTAGTGTGTCTCTAGTGTGTCTCTAGTGTGTCACTAGTGTGTCACTAGTGTGTCACTAGTGTGTCTCTAGTGTGTCTCTAGTGTGTCACTAGTGTGTCACTAGTGTGTCACTAGTGTGTCTCTAGTGTGTCTCTAGTGTGTCACTAGTGTGTCTCTAGTGTGTCACTAGTGTGTCACTAGTGTGTCACTAGTGTGTCTCTAGTGTGTCTCTAGTGTGTCTCTAGTGTGTCACTAGTGTGTCTCTAGTGTGTCTCTAGTGTGTCACTAGTGTGTCACTAGTGTGTCACTAGTGTGTCACTAGTGTGTCACTAGTGTGTCTCTAGTGTGTCACTAGTGTGTCACTAGTGTGTCTCTAGTGTGTCACTAGTGTGTCACTAGTGTGTCTCTAGTGTGTCACTAGTGTGTCTCTAGTGTGTCACTAGTGTGTCACTAGTGTGTCACTAGTGTGTCTCTAGTGTGTCTCTAGTGTGTCTCTAGTGTGTCACTAGTGTGTCACTAGTGTGTCTCTAGTGTGTCTAGTGTGTCACTAGTGTGTCTCTAGTGTGTCTCTAGTGTGTCACTAGTGTGTCACTAGTGTGTCTCTAGTGTGTCACTAGTGTGTCTCTAGTGTGTCTCTAGTGTGTCTCTAGTGTGTCACTAGTGTGTCACTAGTGTGTCACTAGTGTGTCTCTAGTGTGTCACTAGTGTGTCACTAGTGTGTCACTAGTGTGTCTCTAGTGTGTCTCTAGTGTGTCTCTAGTGTGTCACTAGTGTGTCACTAGTGTGTCTCTAGTGTGTCACTAGTGTGTCTCTAGTGTGTCTCTAGTGTGTCTCTAGTGTGTCTCTAGTGTGTCTCTAGTGTGTCTCTAGTGTGTCACTAGTGTGTCACTAGTGTGTCACTAGTGTGTCTCTAGTGTGTCTCTAGTGTGTCTCTAGTGTGTCTCTAGTGTGGTCAGTGCTGTGACCTCTGCTCTGGTCCCCAGGTGAACTTTGTCAGTTACGTGAGCATGGCGGCCGCAGCTCTGCCCGTTCTGGAGCAGAGCTCAGGCTGCCTGGTGGTGGTGTCCTCTCTGCTGGGTAGGTACACACACACACACACACACACACACACACACACAGGTCCTCCTCTCTGCTGGGTAGGTACACACACACTTCTCCACAACTAAACACTTGGGACCATCTATCTCAAACCAGGATAGTGTGTGTGTTTGTCCATGTGTTTGTGAGTGTGTGTGTGTGTGTATGTAGACGTTTTTTCATTTGTGTCTGTGTGGGCGTTTTTGCCTGTGCAGGCTTTATGTGTGTGTGTGTTTGTGTGGGTTGTGGGTTTGGAGGTCAGTTACACGATTCACAAAGAAAAGAATGGCCCCGCCCACTCTCCTCAGTGCTGGTGCTGGTCAGTCGTGATTGGTCCGTAAGTTCAGAGAGGAGATCATATAGGAGGAAGGGTTCTTTACCGCGTGGATCTTTGAACATTGGGAATTGATTCATCTTTGTTCTGATCAAAAGACAGAGTATATGTGTGTGTGTGTTCTATAGTACGGAAACCCTACACACGCATTCAGCTCAGCTATGGTATTTATAGTGCTCCTCCTAGTCAGTCTGTTTTCTTACAGTGATCAGAAGGATGCTCAGAACATAGGAAGGGAGATACTGGTGGAGACAAAGAGGGATGTATCTTGTCTGATGTACCCAGGGCTCGAGCTGGGATGTTATATGATAACAATACAACACTCCAAATCATTTCTAAAACGCTTTCACAGTATTGATTCAATGGTAAAATAAGAAGAAATGTCCCTTTTCTGATTGTACTGACATCTGTGCCCGTGCCTTTCGCTCCACCCCTCTCTCCTTCTCTCCCTCTCTCCTTCTCTCCCTCTCTCCCTCTCTCCTTCTCTCCCTCTCCATCCCTCCCTCTGTCTCCATATATCCCTCCCTCTCTCCTTCTCTCCTTCTCTCCCTCTCTCCTTCTCTCCTTCCATTCCAACCTCCATCCCTCTCTTTGTCTCTCTCTCTCCTTCTCTCTCTCCATCTCTGTCTCTGTCTCCATCTATCCCTCTCTCCCTCCCTCCAGGTAAGATGGCCACCCCCTTCATGGCGCCCTACTCTGCCACCAAGTTTGCTCTGAACGGCTTCTTCGGTACCCTGCAGCATGAGCTGGCCATGCAGCGCAGCAAAGCCTCCCTCACCATCAGCATCCTGGGCCTCATCGACACCGACTCGGCCATGGAGAAAGTCAGGTGGGCCGGAGTCTCTGCCCCCGGGGAAAAGGGGGGGGGGGGAGGGAGGAGAGGGGGGGTTGGGGGAGTAGGGGGGGGAAGGAGGGAGTTGGAGGAGGAGGAGAGGGTGTGAGGAGATGGGGAGGAAGAGGAGAGAATGGGGAGGGGTGAATGAAGGAAGAGAGGGGAAGAGGGGATGGGGGAGAGGGAAGGGGGAGGAGAGGATAGGGTGGAAGGAGAGGAGGAGGGGGGAGGAGCGGATAGGGTGCAAGGAGAGGAGGAGGGGGGAGGACAGGATAGGGTGCAAGGAGAGGAGGAGGGGGTGGAGAGGATAGGGTGCAAGGAGAGGAGGAGGGGGGGAGAGCTTTTGCCTCAGGCTGCCGGTGTGTGGTGCGTTACCATGACGACGAGCGAGGTATGAGACCCAGCCCCTTGCGTCACCACGGAGACCGTTTTTGTATTGCAGGCCCTTACCATTGAATACAATTTTAATTAATGAAATGCTAACCTGCCGAAGCAAATCTCTAATCCATATATTTTATTGATACAGCATCAGATCACAGAGTCGTTTCACTTCTCAGTGTTACACTGAATTAGTTTAACCAACTCACCATGTTATCCAAACAGCTACATCCTTGACCCATTAAGCAGGGCCAATTCTAGGATCAGACCTTTAGGGGGGCTCAGCCCCCAATGAGAATGTGACTTGTGTTCTTAATCTGCGCCATGAAATTAACTACCTACTTCTTCTCCTTTGGTTTTACTGGCAGACTACCAACGTTAAAGGTGCATGGCAACACTGGATATTAAACCTGTTTAAAGCCCTTTGAACCTGTAATTGTTTGTACGTTAGAGCACTAAAACTTATTTTAGATAATAATAATTCATAATAATTTTAGGGGTTCTAAGATTAAATTTAGGTGCGCTTGAGCGCCCCTAAAAAGAGTGTAAAATCGCCACTACAATTAAGTATCCAGTTTATTTGTATCACTCCTGTTCTCCGCAACACTCCCTTGGTTTAGGTGCAGCTCTATTGTTCCATGTGAAGCCCCTGTGTGACCCTGCTCACAGGGGCTGTATGAATCCAATCCGATCTGAATGACACCTGTTCCTCGTCTCACCTGTTCCTCGTCTCCCTCCTCCAGAGGACACACCAACATGACAGCCTACCCTGCCAGTGACGCGGCGCTGCACCTGATCAAGGCCGGGGCCACTCGCCAGACAGAGTCCTACTACCCGGCCTACACCTACCTGGCCTGCATGACCCGGGACTGGTTCCCCTACTTCAGAGACCTGGTCATCCAGAACTCCTACACCTACTGACGGAGACGCCTGAGAAACAGCTGGCTGGCTGGTTTACTGACTGGTCGTCCGGTTAGCTGACTGACTGGCTGGTTTACTGACTGGTCGTCTGGTTAGCTGACTGACTGGTTGGCTTGCTGACTGACTTGTTGGTTTACTGACTGGTTATATGGTTGGTTTTGCTGGCTGTTCTTTTGACTGGCTATCTGACTGGTTAACTAATGGACTGACTAGATGACGGACTGGTTTACTGGCTGGCTGACTGGGTGGCTAGCTGTGTGATTGGCTGACTGAGTCACCTGGTTGCAGGATGGGGACTGTGAGGCAGTCGTGTCACCCTGAGTGAAATGATTTGTCTGACTGTGTTGATTTCAGTTCTGATGCAGTGGTGCCCTTTGCACTGCCGCGGCCTGCAAGTACAGGGTAAGGGTGGGATCTTCAGCAGCAGAGATATCTGACCACCGCTCCCTGCCTCTTGAACTCTGAGAAGGGACTCCAAAGGTTGTCCTTTATCTCCAGAATCATGTATTTCTCCCAGTTCAGTCCACTGACAGAATCATACTCATGGGATTTAGAGCACAGGTACACTTCTTCAGTCTCTCAGGAATCAAACAGAACACTGGAGGCTTTTCCGGAACAAACGGTTATTCCGGAACACACTGTACACTACTACACTCTTTTGGTACCTCACGATTCGATTCTTGGGGTCACTAATTCACATTTGAATCGCGATTCAGTCTTCTAGCGATCCACATCGTTTACCAAATGTAAAAAATCAATTGATTTGATTAAAAATCGATTCACAATTTACTTGAGATTTTTAATCAAATCAATTGATTTTTTTACATTAGTGAATCGATGTGAATCGCTAGAAGACTGAATCGCGATTCAAATGTGAATCGATTTTTCCCCTACTGTACACACTTGAGCATTCCAACTTTTTTTAATGATGACCTCCTGTTCTGTGCGTCTGCCATTTTGTTTGTGAGTGTGTGGGTGGGTGGGTTTGTGAGTGTGTGGGTGGGGGAGGGTGTTTGTGAGTGTGTGGGTGTATCCAATAAAGTGAACTGCTAAGGGTACCATGACCCTGTGGTAAATGTACAACAATGGTTCACCAGAGGTCCATTGTGCAAAAGCAATGTGAGGTTTTATCAGTACTGAGTTAACCCTCGTGCTGCCTTCAGGTCACATGACCCAAAGGTTCATAACGAACCATCGTTGTGTTTACCCAATTTTACCCAATACAAAAACAAATAAAAATAATTTTATTTTAACCTTCGCAATGTGGGGGGTCTGAGACAGCCCAACGGTTAAAAGAAAATGCTTCACTTTGTTTTTGTATGCGGTAAAGTTGTCGCAATACGACGGTGGGTCACAATGACTGATGGGTCAGAACGACCCGAAGATAACACAAGGGTTAATAACCGTGCTATCTTTGCTGCATCAGTTTTTAAATGCTTTTCAGCAGATAGACAGCTGAAGAAAATGACCTTGATCGTTACTTTGAGGAAACAAAATTGTAAATCTTTTTCATTTCCTATATATATACTCTATACAACTATACATTTGTTGTGAATGAACAAAAAGAGACTAAACAGTTTTTTGGAGATTTGAACGGTAATCGATTTCAGTTGCTATGTTTTATTTACATGTTTATTTACACTCATTTAAACACACACAAGCACAGAGGGAGAGAGAGACTTGTTCCCCAGAGCGAGCGGCACTCAGGTACAGCAGTGCTGTTCCGTCCCAGAGCGAGCTGCACGCAGGTCGCTCTAGTCTGAAGGCCGGAGCAGGGGCCTAGCGGTAGACTGAGACTTGTTGTTGATCGAGATCAGCACAACAAAATCACTAGTCTTCCACAAGGCGACCCAGTCATTCTCTCTCATTCCTTGTCCAATCCATCGTCTTCTTGCCCTCCTTTTGTCAATCCCTCCACCTCTCTCTCCCCCTCTCTTTCCATCTCTCTCTCTCTGCTCTCTATCAATCTGTCTATGTCTCTTTCCCTTTCATCCTTCTGTCCATCTTCCATTCAGCCACGTTTCGCTGAGTCTCGGCTGGGTTTCTAAAGCAAAGTGGACAAAGGTATTTACGTTCAGAGGAAAAAAATTAAAAAATAATTAAAGCTCAACTCGTATGCCGGACTCTGTTTCTCACTCTCTGTCACACACTCTCACACGCGTCGCACATGCAATTGCTAACACATGGCAGGGAAGGAAAGGAAATCGGAGACAGGGACGGTGGAGAGGAACACATTTCCATTACTGACACGTTTTCCTCTTTCTCACTATGTTCTCTCTCTCTCTCTGTCTCTCTCTCTCTCGCTCCATCGATGCCTCTTTTCTCTCAGTCTTGCTGTTTTTCTCTCTCCTCTCCCTGTTTCCCTCTGAAGCCTGTTGACATTCCATCCTCCCTTTGTTGTTTTAATGCCAACCTTTCAGCCCCTCTCAAAAGAGGAGGAGGAGAGGGGGAGGGTAAGAGAGGAGAGGAAACAGGGAGGGAAGCAGAGAAGAGAGGAACTAGGAAAGGATATAAGAAGGAGATTAGGGCGAGGAGATATGAATGAGGAGATGGAGGAGAGAAAGGAGAGGGGGATGGGAACCCTCTTGTCTCCTGCTGCTCCTCACAACTTGGAGATCTGGAAATGAAGATTTGGCAGATATCAAACAAGATCGATCACGGGTCTGTGTTTGTGTGATCAACCCAGAGTCAGAGTAACAGAAAGAGAAATATGGTGAGACATAATCATTGTCTTCAATCTCCAGTATGTTTCATGCTGGTAGCTATGCAACAGGACTGTGATTCTGTCGGAGAGGGGGGTGGGGTGGGGTGGGACGGTTTGCAAAGGGAAGGAGAGGACTGGAGGAAAGGATGGGGGGAAGGAGAGGAAAGGATAGGGGAAGGAGGGGAGGAAATTATGGGGGGAAGGAGAGGAGGGGAGGACAGGATGGGGGGAAGGAGGAAGGGAGGAGAGGATGGGGAAGAAGGAGGGGAAGAGAGGATGGGGGGAAGGGGCCTTGCTAGTTCTGGGTGACAGTCCTCACAGGCGGTCTACAGAGACGAGACTGTGTGATGAAGCGTAGGAGAGAGCTCCATCAGGAAAACAGGAGATCAGACTAAATTCACTTCTCTAGTATGTTTGCATGCCTCAACTATGAATGCTCGATACATGGTTTGACATGATATATCAATTACAAATTTATGATCACTCAGAAAAGTGAAAATATGGATATTTTATGAACACAACTGTTTATGTGAATTAAACTGTTACATATCAACGTGAACTAACATGATTTACGACTGTTGAAATTAATTTGCTCACATACGCTTAAAACAACAGAAAAACATTCAAGGAACAACATTCGCGTCAATTAATGCGGAGTAAAAAAAAACGGAGTTGTCTTTGACGAGTGAGCTGTCCAGTGTCGTGGTGCTGAATGACGCCCTAGACCACCATCTCTCTCCTCCGCTTTGCTCTCTGCCCATCTGGCCTGTGGAAAACAGGCCACCTGTTGCAAAGAAGTTTAAGCTGAAAAGATTGTTAAAAAATACCTGTCACACATGTAACCGAAGGCCCTGTCAGCGCCGCCGAGCGAGCATCCACGATGGGTCGAATAAAAAATGTGAAAATTATGGCAACCGAAATGACGGAAGAGGCAAAATATATATATAGCCTACGAGAAAGAGAGAGACATGACAAAGCATTTCAACAGCATCATATACATCTTCTGGTTATTCGAATATAATTATACGGCAAACTATACATTTTTCGAAACTATCCACGTTTTCTTGGCTATCCAATTGGTTCAACTCTTCTGCTCTCAAAACAAACTATCCTGTAATCGTACACACATCGTGACAAGGTATCAAAATGCGCGTAGTTATCAGATTAAAACGGTTCGCCTAATGTAAAACATTTAGCCAGACTCACCGTCAGACGAGCAGAACAACAGGTGATCACACCGTGTTAGCTATCGTTTTGAGGCTGTGCGTGTTTCTCTCTTCGGCATCCATTGAAACAAACGTCAATCTCAGCGCGTGGACCCTCCCATCTGTGGTACACGTAATGGCTACTGAGTTGTTGCCATGGATGTTACTAGGTAGTTCGGGAAAAGATGGATTTATCTGTTTATATAGGCCTACTGTCCACAGACGGGGAGGGGGACGGATCAATGCAGATGACGATTACAGGAAGCAACCAATTGAGGTTGGGTTCTTTTTTGTATGGGCTGTAAAATTGAGGGAGCGGCCCCAACAAACTGACATGAAATTAGACAAATCGAACAGAATTGATTGGAAATTATGGAGAATACTGTCGAGATAGGTTAAATGGATGTACAAAATAAGCGTACACGCTAACATGTCAATTTAAATATCGGCCAAAAACAGATGTTGTTTGGTCACATGACAGCTGTACGTTCTTCAGGGCAAAAGAAATCGTTGGTGGTCAGTGAATGGACGTCCCCTCTCTCACACACTTTACCTAATTATTAGGCGTTATTGAAAATCCAATTTGGAGAACCAGGAAAGTGAATTTGAAGATGTCTTGTTTGAAAGCAGCGAAGGAGCTGTCATGCGGCGCGTGACCGACCTCTGAGCCGATGTCCGAAAAGATTGCACGGGCCTGTATTCGCAGACTAGACAGAACGCAATGCATATGTAGGCTAAAGAAAGTCGCCTCGGTGATTGTCACAAACACGAAACGTGCTAATTGAATAATAATAGTTTTGTTTCTAGTCGCAAGAGTATGTGGTCTTCTAGCGTAAGGAACCCATAGAAAATCTAGCTACATTTTGTGGGATACTTTAAACCACATTTTGCCAGGATTAAATGCAATAATTGTAGTATTGATCATCCTATCTAAGTAATGCTAGTTTCACCACTAAACTCTACCACAAGACATGCAGACGTTATTCAGCCTCGTGGTAAGAGAAGGTGAAATAACTTCTGCATTATCTTCAGGTAGGACTACATTTGTCTAGTCACACAGGATCATCAAAACGTGTATGTTCTCATCTTCGGTGCATTTATGCCACCTACCAGCCCGTATACCGCCCTCTGCCATGGTGTCTACCGGCAAATAAGCACCTTTATGAGGGGTGCCACCGTTCTCAGCAGGGGTGGCTGGAGCACCGGGGTAAGATAGGGCCTCTGGACAACACAAAACACTGCGCTCCTTTGATAATTTTGCTCAACAGGGTGTTGATACGGAGCGCTGTATCCGGGCTTAGCTGCTCCCTAGGGTCCGAGCGCGAGTCCCTGCTCCTACACTTCTCTCATCCTCCTCTCTCTCTCCTCCTCCTCCTCTCTTCCTCTGATAGAAACATCAGGAGGCAGGATTATGATTATCAGGACACGTCTACCCTCTCTCTGTCTCTCTCCTACCTGCTCACAGGGAGGAGAAGGAGCCCTGATGTAGACGGCAAATGTGTGTGTGGGGGGCTGGCAAGTGGGGGCTATGGGTGACCTGACAACACAATAGGTCTGTGTGATTGTGTCATTTGCATGAGATTTGGATTGTGACTTGGAGACCCTTCCCTTCCTCCTCTCTATGGGAGCATGTTTTATAATGGTCTATTAGCCTATTCAGGTCCCTGATTAGCTCAGTTTCGACACCGATGGCTTGAATAGGCTCCGCTGGGACCACTGCTTGTCTCCCCCCGCGGACCCTCTGTCCCGGCCCTTATTCAGACACCCTGAGGAGATGAGAGATGGCGAGCACAAAAGCAACATGGGAGAAGGTGGTCTATTAGCGGAGCACACTGTGACTTTTGCACCACGGTCGGGTCCTTTGAAGTCCACGAGGGGGAGATGATGAACATGCTCTCTCTGGGCGGAGAGCCGCGGTCAGCGCCTCTCATCCAGCGGGCAGACCGGTCAGGGTTGACTGGAACCGGGTGTTTGGACGGGAAGTTGGACATTGTGTGTGTGTAGGGTCGGTGGGTTATGTATGGAAGCAAATCAGTGACATGTTTTGAATTTTAAAAGGCATTGACTAGGCTACTTAATATTGAAAACACCACCGAATTTGTTGGTTTTTAATTCACCTCTTTAAAATTGAAACATGAATTGATTGATCAATCGAACCATTTCACTTCTCCGAGAAGGGTCCAACTGCAGACCTCTCTCCTCTGGCCTCTCATCCAGGTGCATAGCTGCAGGCAGCTACATTTAAAGAGGTAAATTCAAAACCAACAAATTCGGTGGTGTTAAAATTTTAATATTAAGTATTCAATGCCTTTTACAATTCAAAACAATGTCACTGATTTGCTTCTATAGTTATGTTTTTAAAATACTTCAGCGTAATTTGACTTATTGAAGTGATTTATTGTGGGGTTAAGTCGCTATTCTGGATGATGACCTACTTTACAGAACACTGCTACCTCCATCTTCCCACCCGATCCCCCAGTTAAGCGTTTCCACCGCTGAGGATAGACCCAGAAATACCTGGGATGGTTCTGACCTGGGCCTCGCTAAAACAAGGCAGCGGCGCCCTCTGCTGTCTGAGCGGAGCAACGACATGCGATTTATTTTCTCTTTTTTATTTTATTATCATCACTTAGTTTCACTCCATACAGAAATAATTCTTAATCTTCATAACATTCTTTAGGTGTTTCGTGTTGGCAGCAGTATTTTTTTTTCTCACCTCCTAGCGACGTACAAGAATGAGTACAAACACAACATGCTGAGCCGTCCCTCGGAACACACATGCACGTGCACACACAGCTTCAATAAATAGTACTCACTCAAAGATGGCGCCCTACAGTCCAGTCAAACTCCACATTCAAACACGAAGAAACTTAAAACGAAGAATGAAGACGATCCCTAAGTAGCAAAAATTAAGAAATAATAATAGGCCACATCTTTCTTCTTCTCTCTCTCTCTGGCATGGCAAAAAAAAACCTTTATATATATATATAAAAAAAAAAACTCAAGGGTCATCGTCTGGCCGTTTGGGAGTTTTGGATTAAGAAATTCAATTAAACAGCAGAGAAGTGCCAATGTTTCCACCGTGTAACCAAATTCCAGACAGTGTGTCTCAACGGTGATGGTACATGTCGTGCCAAACGGTCGCTAGTCCACAAACATCTTCGACTGATGCATTTACTCTTCTCTAAATTAAAACATCAATTCAACATCGTATTTTATCAGTTTTTTAGGCGGGATGTGGGGGATCTGCATTTTTGTTAAAAATATAAAATAACGATTAACTGCCAAACATGAATATTCCAATACTTGTTCTGTTCATTATGAGGCAAATCCTGTTGTTTTAAAACCACCATTCAGTTTAGTGATGAACTGGGGTTTATCTGTTATGATTTTAACGGAAAGATTGTCCAGTAATTACTGCCACATCATCATCATACTTCAAATCAACTTAAAAATGGGTTTACCCTGGTGAACAAATTAGACGAGTCTGGAACAGGTAAAAATGGCATGCTACCATCTTTTTAAGAGTCAACCAGCTCTCAAACTGAAACTAGACTTCCCTCAAATCGAAGCTCAGATTATTTCCATTATTCAAAAACAAACTGAAAGCATATAAAGACCTTTGACTTTCAGGATCAGTGACCTCTTTAAGGCAGGCAGAAACACAACGCTACGTACACACACACACACACACACACACACAACTAAAGTCTGACAAACAAGTCGAACGCACACAGATTAAACTCCACCCAGGATCAACTGTCGGCAAACGTCACACAAGCATGACGATAATGTATATAAAAAAAAGAGAAAATAAATTAAAAAAAACATTCAACAAAAAAAACTAAAAGGAGCAAAGACGACAAGCTCTATATTTGGCAGGTGTGCACAGTCTGTAAACAACAAAGAATCACTTGAGGGACAGCCCAGAATGCACCTCTTCTTCCTGTTTCTGGGAAAAGCACCAATGATATCGTGAGGGGGCGTGGTCATGCCATCAGCAGTGAGAGGCAGTGGTATCTCTAGTTTTAGTTACCACCCCCCACCCCTCTCCTCATCACCCCCTCTCCTCCTCACCCCTTCTCTCCCCCCCACCATCAAACTAAACATGATCAACAGCTACTTGGCCCCTCCCTCCAGTCCTGGCTGCAGCCCAGCTCCAGTCAGGTCTGATCATGCAGGGGTGGGTCTCAATCCTCTCCACACAGATCGAGACACAGCCGACAGCAACCCACCCAGGGGTGTGGCTGGCGAGGTCGGAGGAGAGAGGGGTGGAGGCTTGTGTTCGAGAGGGGTCTCCCAGTGGACAGACGTAGTGGCGAGCTCCACCTGGGCTGCTGCTGACTCCACCCCTGTAATCCTCCGTCCCGCCCAGGCTACCGAATCCGGGTGAAGAGGTTCAGAACCGACACAGACTCCTGGGGAGGAAGGAGAGAGCAGACATGGGGTTAGGGGGATTGGTGGGGAACAAACACTAGACAGTTCTGTACAACACTAGACGGTTAGGGAGCATCAGTTATCCAAAAGGCCGTAGTCATGGATACCTTGGTCGACCTCATCTTGCTGAAGACGTTCCAGAACCGCAACGTCTCGTCGCCCGCCCCCGTCACTATGGCCTCTCCGTCAGGGGACATGGCCTACACACACACACACATTAGAACCTTTTCTAATCAGCTTGCAACAAGCACCTCATCGTGCGTGATCATTTTCTCCACACACACACACACACACACACAGGTGTACCCACCAGGTAGAGCACTCTGTAGGAGTGTCCGGTCAGCTTGGCCACCTGGGTCAGCGAGGGGTACTTCCACACCAGGATCTGGTTCTGGGAGTAACCGTGGGTGCTCACCTGGGGGGACAGAGGGGGTTAGGTACAGCGCTACTAAGATCTGTGTCATCACTGTCAAACTGCAGTACGAGACGGGCTGGGTTCATGCAAAAGTTCAATCAATGGTCATTGTTATTCGTGTTTTATTATACATCCTCCTCCCACTCCTCCTCCCCTCTCCTCTCACCAGGTTATTATACATCCTCCTCCCACTCCTCCTCCCCTCTCCTCTCACCAGCTCGTTGGTGTGCTTGGACCAGGCCAGGTTGCAGACCTGGGAGCCCGTGTCGGTGCTCTGCAGGGGCTGGCCCGTCAGGGTGTTCCAGAAGCGGATGCAGCGGTCGGCCGTGCCCCCGCCGGACGCCAGCAGGCCGTGCTGGTGAGGAGACCAGGCGATGGCCTTCACCGCCGCCAGGTGCTCCGTGTACTGCTGCACCGGGAGGACACTGGAGTGGTTCCACACCAGGAGCTGGGGGGGAGGAGGGAGGGGGGGGAGGAGGGAGGGGGGGGAGGAGAAGGGAACAGAGGTCATGACACTTTAACCCTCGTGCTGCCTTCGGGTCACATGACCCAAAGGTTCACAACGAACCATCGTTGTGTTTACCCAATTTCACCCAATACAAAAACAAATAAAAATAATTTTCTTTTAACCATTGCAATGTGGGGGGTCTGAGACAGCCCGACAGTTAAAAGAAAATGCTTCACTTTGTTTTTGTATGAGGTAAATTTGTCGCAATACGACAGTGGGTCACAATGACTGATGGGTCAGAATGACCCGAAGATAACACAAGGGTTAAGAGAGAGAATAGAAACACAAGTGGTGGTTGAATAACTGTGTTCATAAGAGTGTGTGCATGTACACGTTTGTGTGTGTACAAATGTGTGTTTCTGAGTGTGTGTGTGTGTGTATGTGAGTACCTTGTTGTCGTTGCCCCCGGACGCCAGGAGCTGGTGGTCGGTGCTCCACTTGAGGCCGCACACTTCCTGTCTGTGTCCTTGGAGACGGCGTTCCGACTGGAGGGGCGGGGCCCGGATGTCCCTCTGCAGGATCACTCTGTCACGGCTGCCCGACGACAGCTGGTCAGCGTTCCACGCCAACGCCCCTGGAGACGGGAGGAGGGGAGTTAAAGAGGACGACATGGTCCTTCTGGACAGTGCACAGAACCACAAGCTGGGGCTTCATTACAACACATTGGTCATTATACCCCCCCCTCCCCCAGACTCCCCCCCCCTCACCCAGACTCCTCCCCTCCCCCAAACTCCCCCCCCTCCCCCAAACTCCTCCCCCAGACTCACCCACTCTGGCTGTGTGTCCCTCCAGTACGGAGAGCTTCTTCCCTGCAGCAGCATCCCAGATCTGAACGAAACCCTTGTGAGTTCCCACGGCAACCAGGTTCCCCTGTAACACAGCGCGGGTGAGCATGATCACACACACACGCGGCAGAGCTGACATTTCCAAGATGATGACACTCACCCTCTCTGACCAGCCAACTGATGTCACAGAGTCCCCCTCTACTGAGAGATCACACAGACGAGTCACCTGGGGGGAGAGAGAGGGAGAGACAGAGAGAGATAGAGAGACAGAGAGGGGGAGCGAGAGGAAAAGGGCATGGACAAAGGAGGAGGAAAAGACAATCTCAATGTGATCAAAGCCAGATAAACTCTCCGCCCCCCCCCCCCCCCCACGCCCCCCTCCCCCCCCTCACCTGGCTGGTGCATGCGCTCCACAGGTACACACAGGTTCCCAGGCCCACGCTGAGCACATTCAGGGAGGACCAGTCCACCAGGTTCAGGTAGAAGTCGTCCTGCAGCTCCGGGGCGTCCAGCACCTTGAACGGGATCTTGGAGATCTTACGGGTTGGCTTCCGTGGCGACCGCAGTAGCTTCTGGCTGTGAGGGGGGGGGGGGGGGGGAGAGAATTAGCGAGACAGAGAGAGGGGAGAGTGTGTGTGTCTATGGTGTGTGTGTGAGTGTAAATGTGTGTCTGTGGCATGTGTGTGTGTGTGAGTGCTCACCTGTTACTGCTGACAGGAGAGAGGGAGTATGGTGACACTGTGTTACCATCCTCAGGGAGAGAGCGCTTCGCACTGACAGAATACTGCACACACACACAGAGAGATAAAGAAATGTCACCCAAAAAATCCAATACACAGTGAGCCTGTATAAGAACAGCCTCTTTAACCCTTGTGCTGCCTTCGGGTCACATGACCCAAAGGTTCATAACGAACCATCGTTGTGTTTACCCAATTTTACCCAATACAAAAACAAATAAAAATAATTTTCTTTTAACCTTTGCAATGTGGGGGGTCTGAGACAGCCCATCAGTTAAAAGAAAATGCTTCACTTTGTTTTTGTATGAGGTAAATTTGTCGCAATACGACGGTGGGTCACAATGACTGATGGGTCGGAATGACCCGAAGATAACACAAGGGTTAACAGCAAGATGTATAACAGCAGGGTGTATAACAGCAGGGTGTATAACAGCAGGGTGTATAACAGCAGGGTGTATAACAGCAGGGTGTATAACAGCAGGGTGTATAACAGCAGGGTGTATAACAGCAGGGTGTATAACAGCAGGGTGTATAACAGCAGGGTGTATAACAGCAGGGTGTATAACAGCAGGGTGTATAACAGCAGGGTGTATAACAGCAGGGTGTATAACAGCAGGGTGTATAACAGCAGGGTGTATAACAGCAGGGTGTATAACAGCAGGGTGCGTACGCTGAACAGGCTCCTCTTGGCGGGGGTGGAGGGCTGCAGGCGGCGATCCTCAGACTGGGGGTCCTGGACCTTCTCTATACCCGCTCCCAGCAGCTCGTTCTTCAGCAGGGCCGAGTAGGCCAGCCCATCAGCTACCAGGGGGGGAGAGGAGGAGGTTAGAGAGGAGGGAGGACAGAGAGAGCGGAGAGACACCTTCAGTTCAAACGACAGAACAGACAGACAGGCAGAGAGAGAGAGACAGACAGGCAGACAGACACAGAACAGAGAGAGACAGAAAGACAGACAGGCAGACACAGAACAGAGAGAGACAGACAGGCAGACAGAACAGAGAGAGACAGACAGGCAGACAGACACAGACAGGCAGACAGGCAAACAGACAGACAGACACAGAACAGAGAGAGATAGACAGGGCAGCCTGCCTGCTCACCTTTACTGCTGTCTGTAGTTCCATCCTTGGTCTTCCTGTTCTGGTTGTGAGACTTCTCGTTCTCCTGAGATGCAGACACATCAACGCAGTGATCAGAGACTTTTATAACACACACACGCAGGCAGGCAGGCAGACACACACACAGGTAGGTAGACAGGTAGGTAGACACACACAGGTAGGTAGACTGGGACTCACGTTGATGCGGTGGAAGTTGACGCTCCAGTTGGCCCCGGCGCGGGAGGGGATGAAGCGGTCGCCATGTTTGCTGGGAGACGACAGCGGCGAGTTGGTGGGTGTCAGGGCCCGCACTGCCTCGATGGCCTTCTACACGGCGGAGGGGGGAGGAAGGGGTTAGCTGGGATGTTTCCACAGAGATAAGAGCATGACGGGGTGTAACTGCTAAGGTAAACAAGAGGAGCCTAATAGGTCGGGCTGACATTGTTGGATCACGTGTCTCACGGGTCGAGACACTCCCTCCCCAAACAGCAGTTCAAACAGCATCCCTCCCCCGGGAGCAATCACACTACTGCCAAGCTAATCTGGTCCAGCACGCACACATCCAAACACAACTCTCAACGGTCCCACACAAAACAGGAACAAGTGGTGTATCCACGCCAGGAGAAAGACTCACTGGGAGTGTGTAGATACAGCATCAGTTTACATTTAGTCATTTAGCAGACGCTCTTATCCAGAGCGACTTACAGTAAGTACAGGGACATTCCCCCGAGGGGGGTAGGGTGACGTGCCTTGCCCAAGGACACAACGTCATTTAGGCATGGCGGGGAATCAAACCTGCAACCTTTTGATTACCAGCCCGATTCCCTAACCAGCCACCTGACTCGAGTTTAGTTACTGTGGGGGAGAGAGGTGGACAGACAGTCTCACTCAGAGAGAGAGAGAGAGGGAGAGAGTCTCACCCAGCAAGAGAGGCAGACAGAGTCTGATACACAGAGAGAGAGAGAGAGAGAGAGAGAGAGAGAGAGAGAGAGAGAGAGAGAGAGAGAGAGAGAGAGAGAGAGAGGACCAGTCTACTTACTATGGGACTGGCGTTCTCGTTCTGAATGTTGATCTGCCTTAGCAGCCGACACTCGTAATCCTGGTCCATGTCTGGGGAGACCGACCGAGACAAAACATGGAATCATTTGGTAAACGCTTATATCTATATTGACGTGAAGAAAGTTCATGTAAGGCTGATAAGTGCAGCAGATAAGCAAAGAATCGAAGTGCCTAGTCCTACAGTATTATAAAGTTCAGTGCCGGGTAAGTCTGTTTTTATAGGAAAAAATGTAAAATCCATTAAAAAATGCAATAAATCATGTATATTTCATTACATCCCAAAAGGTAAATTCCTCAAAATTCCTCATCCTTGAAATGACGGTTTATCTCCGCTAAAGCAAAGGGCAACGGCATGAATCGCTAATATCTATGATGTCTGAAGTGTTTTTTAAATTGATTTTGACACTGTCAGACGAAGTTCTGATTGAGACAGCTAGATATCTAGTTTTACATTTATCAGAGATTGAGCTAGTTAGGCTACGGTAAACTCAAATAATTAGACTAAGTGGATTGATGCGGTCAACATTAGTCTCTGAACACAAACACTACCACTGTTTAGTTACTAAAGCAACTTGCTGGAAAATACAGATATTTGGATAGTTAATTTAGCTTTGTTGTGAATTTCCATAGCAAATTAGTATGAACCTGACTGATACAAAGTCAAATGTAGCTTGTTGCTAGCTAACGAGCCTAGATCGCGTCAAGTTCAGACCATTGTCTGGAGAGAACTAATTAACGTATACAGTTATGGTTTTCTACCTAGCGAACTGAAGTCAGCGGTTATCAATGGCGCCGTACGACACTACTGTAGCAATCTAATTTCAACGTACATACTTTCTTACAATAGTAGGCTACAAATTGTTTCGTTTGCCAGGCTAACTTAACGTTCGGTGGAACCCTCCCGTTCCAGCAACTAGACCGAGCCCTGTCATTTCATTCACCAGTAAAAGCTACAGTACTAGCCTTCTGAGCGCTAGCGGCTATCTTATTATAACGAGCTAGCATTCGCTAGCTAGCATTAGCTAGGTTACATTGTGTATGCAAAACACATACGATTTGTTTAGCACATCACGATTATGCATCGTAACCTACCGTGCAGAGCTAAATCCCCTCCGATATGTGCAGTCAGATGATTATGAAGGTTGGTTGAAATTTCTGTCAGGAAATATATGTTTCTTTATTCTCCAGTCGAGCCGAGGTTTGGATGTTTTCATCCGACGCTCGACTAGAGCGAATCGCAAAGCAACATGGGAACGTGAAGGTGACGTCACATTTTTTGAATCATACATTTTGCGTTGTCAGGGGAACGTTGAGTAAACTGCGAATGCGATTCTTCTTCCTTTGTAATTTATTGGCAGACCGCTCTTCATACTATCTAATCAAACTCAATCAAATGAACTATCATTTAAAGAATTCTTCACAAAATGTATTTGAGGTTTACGTCCATAGAGAATATTTGACGTCAAATGAGTGTGTCTGAGATAAGGATATCATACTCGGTACCTCGGATGACTGATATGATCTACACGAGATTCACCCAGACCATTGAAAAAGTCTCTGGATTCACCATGAATTAACAATGTAGCCTATTTCTCCAAACTGAATTAGCAGTCCCATTGTCTTAATAAATACTAACACAATACCTTTAGGTCACAATGACCTGGGGTCCAATTTACTCAATCTCACAGGGACTGGCACATCCCTATCAGTATTATCTCGAGTCAATACTGACCGAAAAGAAATGAGAGTTGACTATTAAACTATCCAATGAGTCAATAATTTAACAGGGTGTGTGTTACAGAGAAGTATACAGAAGGAGCAGCAGTAATCAATGTCATTAACACTTTGACATTTGCAATGTAAAACATGCTTTCACTCTAACTCTCTCTCACACACACACACACACAGAGTTCAGGCATGACTGAGTTTCAAACATTACGATCACCTTTAATAACAATGTTCTCCAGCCTTGACTTTCATCTCTTTATTTTATTGGAAATCAAAAGTAAAAATTTGACAGGATTCACAGACTGATAACATTGCATGACAGTGAAATGTACGTATTCCTACTTGAAGTAAGAAGTTTATTCAAATGAAACACACTTGATGTGCCAATATCATACTATAATACAAACATAAAACTCAAAGAGAAACATTCAAAGTATAAGTGTTGTTTAACTAATATTCTGCTGAAGAAAACATTCTGAAGACCCAAAATCAAAGTCATCCTTTGTTACAGTGTTGTAGAACACAGTGTTACAGGACTGAGAGGAGGATAGGCTCAAATGAAAGACATAGAGAAAAGGATGTTATTGCTGCTTTCAATATCGATTCTGCTCTCAATTCGTCTCTCATTAAAAATCAAAGTGCTACATGGCATAACTATAGTTCAAATATCACCCTCATCATTTGATAGGTAGTAATGAGTGCATTTGTTGACCATGTCATTTGGCCATTTGTACATACTTAATTTACGATAAATGAGTTGCTACTAACAAACCACTATCAAGTGCCACAATTATACTATAGTTACTATATCAACAACATGGTCTGGGGATTGCGCTAATTTAAAGAACCGCTGACAAGTTGTTCTAACTAAATAAGAGTTGTTAAATGGTTGTTTAGGGACAACTTGATTCAGAAAAAGTGTCTAAACAAAACATTTACAGGAAATGAGATTCAAGACAGAAAGTGGTATTGCCTAAAAAAGTGTTGGCCTACAAGCCTCTTCTCTAAGTAGGCACTGACCTCAGCTATCACATCCCAGTCACCGGCTCACAGTCCAAACAGCTTACAACAGACACCAGAACCTCACACAAAACTAAAAAAGGATCAGATCTGTTTGAAAGATGGATCAAGTATAAGGATAAATGTTATTGCTGTGGCAAAACAACCTTCAGCTCCCCAGCCCTTTGAACGATGACACTTAGTTAACATAGTTGTCACATTGTCCAGAATACAGCATGTCTGAGTGGAGACTAATATAAAACAACATGTTTTCAGTTATAGGTTCTGGTTTACAGTACATAACCCAGATAAACCCCCCAGGTATGAAATGACAGGAGAGGGTCGAGAGAAAGTATAGGGTAGAGATCAAGAGAGAGTGAGAAAGAGAAAGAGAGAGAGGGAATTTGTAGTATACCCTAACAACAAACTACTGACCACAACTCAAACAATAACAATACAACAGACACATCTTGACATGCTGACAGTTGAGAGCTACAGAACCATATAGAGGTCGGTAGGCAGGTAGGCTGACACAGAGCCTACGAGATGCTTCCTGTAGCAGGACATGGCTGTGTGGGGAAAAGGAAGTGAGGGAGAGGAAGTCCGAGGAAGGAGGTTGGTGAGATGAGTGAGCAGCCTGACCATGGGTCGTTTGAGGGAAGCGAGGAAAAGTGAGGCTTTCAGGACAAGTGGTGATCAGGTTGATCCGGACGATTGCATATGGGTGAAGCTGGTGGAAAAAGCTGCCCAGAGTAATGAGACTGGGACGGGGCCGGCTGGCAGGTGGAGGAGGGGCAGTAAGGGACTGGGGGTGAGGGGGGATCAGGGTAGGCTGCGGTGAAGGAGCTAGCTGGCTGACCTACATCTTTAAGTGTCTTTAGGCATGAGCTGTTGACGACTGCTGACCTGGAAGCGAGTCTCGTCCGATATCCCATACTGCTCCAGGGGATCCTGCAAGGGGAGAGGAGAAAAGAAGAGCAAAGCTGGTTGGCTGGAGATGGGAGGACTCTTAAGTTTGAGTGAAACAGGATAGACAGCTCATGGAGAGGAAACCAAACGATCTGGTTCCATAAGGTGTCACGTGGTCGCTGTGACGGTGTGGGTGCTGGGGGGTCAGAGAGAACAGGGGGAAGGGGCGTCACCTTGCCGGTCAGACGGTGGATTTCTGTGCGGTAGAAGATCAGGTTCTTCCTCATGAACTCGTAACTGGAAACATTGAGAAAACAGACAGCAGACATCATTTACATTTACATTTAGCAGACGCTCTTATCCAGAGCGACTTACAGTAAGTAAAGGGACATTCCCCCGAGGCAAGTAGGGTGAAGTGCCTTGCCCAAGGACACAGGTCATTTGGCACGGCCGGAAATCGAACTGGCAACCTTCTGATTAATAGCCCGATTCCCTAACCGCTCAGCCACCTGACTCATATCAGAGCTTTTAAACACACAAAAAGGACATTTCATTCCCACTAGGTGACATTTTCTACTTGTAATTTCAGAGCAGCAGTTTGTGGCCTTACCTGGCCTGGATGATGGAGTCTGTCCACTCCTGACACTGTTCCTGGGAGTCACACTCAAACAGGTACTTCCTCTCTGCCTCGTCTAGGAAGACTGGGAAAAGAAAGGTTCCACGTATTTACAACATTAAAAAGTGCTGTATTCAAGAAGGAATTAGAGGGGATACTGTTCAATTCACCAGTACTCACTGTGCTAGCCTCAACCCCTTGAATCACTGCTCGCTCTACAGCTTAAGCTGTACTTGTGTGACATAAACCCTAAACAAACAACATGCTTCTATCAAGTAACATATAAATTAGCCGAGTCTTGAGATGTCCTACTGCTGCTCTGCGCACAAGTTGAATGCTTCCTCATTCCTATGTTTACTTTACGTCAGCAGAATGTGATACAGGATAACTGCCGTCGCAGGCACTTATTACAGAAATGTACCGTCATACTTTGAGTTTGGAATAATTGGAAAAACTGCTTCTTTCGCAGCTCAGTGACAGAACGGGAGACATATTATCACAGGCTCACCAATAGAAAAGGTTTGACTGTCCTCTCTTTCCACACGACACTGTTCCAGCAGCAGGGCTCCCACAGGCTGTCAAGGACATAAAGACCACAGTCTTGTTTCCACCTCAGTGACTAGAGATCCACGGCATGCTGGGAAGCTGACAGCGGCAGGACAATCGGCCCTTCTTACCTCTTCCTCATCGGTACGGAAGTAGAAGAGAAAATTGACCACGAGCTTCACCAGTCTTCTCTTTACAACTATAAATTCACAGATAACGTGAAGAAGACGTATGGCACATACAACATACCTTTCATAGGAGAAAATACATCCTGAGATAATTTGACGTTTGACACAGTCACCGTGCAACAACGTTGACCCGAAGCACAATCACAAATGTGGATATCCACAACATTTAATATTACTATACGAGCGCCAGTGAGACTGCTACAAATAGACTACTACCGATGCAGGTATAATTCCCGCATAAACGTACCATCTCCTTTCTTCGGTCCTCGCATCCCCAACTCTGCAGCCCTTTCTGAAGGTTGTCGGCTCAACGACACAAGCTCCTTCTCGTTGTAACGCATCCTGAGGCTATACAGTACTGACGCAGCACAATTGTTGACAGATGAGTATTTGACTAGCTAGCTGGTTAGTGCTTTTTCCATTGCCATAAGGTTACCTAGCATACTAGCTAGCTCTAGTTCACAGAGTTGATAGTAATCGGCGCCTAGACCTAGTTAATGTGATCACTTTCCAAAATAGCTTCTAGTCAAGCTTGTTGATATGCGTCGGACTGCGGCTGTTCATAGCAGCGGTCAAGGAAGCACAACGGGGTCGAGGTTTTCCACTCTACGCTCCCGCAAAAAATAGACACTCCTCAGTCATAAAATATACTTGTCGGCTTCCGTAGGCTACTACAGTACGGTGGCCAGCTGAAGATTGGTTAGAAGAAATAAGAAAAAGTGTTGCCTATTTTTTAGACAATCAGCAATATAGTTAGATGATTTCTAAGTTTATCGTGTTTCGTAAACAGTTGAGCCGTTAATTATACAGTGGACAGATAAAAATAATATTGTAGGCTTTCAATAAAGTTATTCAAACCCGGAAGTAGACGAATGTGGTCACGCATGCGCAGGAACATTTGTGTTTACGTTGTAGCGGCGTGTCTTTCGTGGAATTGTTTGTGAGTTTTTATCGAATTATTATCAAGAAATGTACTATGTTTCATTCCTCCAGTACGATTGAATAACTTGTATATGTCGACACGGCCAACTTATCGTCAACTAGCTGTTTAATATGTCCACTGTGACAAAGGATTTACCCAGCCGGTAGCATTAGCAAGCTAGCCGAAATGTGCTAGCCGAACAGGTAGCAATCCAATTGTGATTATAGCAAACTACTCAAAGGCTGGAATGTAGGCTCGTTGATATAATTACTTTATTTCATCTACTCTTTATTGTGCAGATGAGCTCCGTTGATGTTTGCAACTATCTTGCAAGTAGAAATCGTGTCTTAATTTACTGTTGCATACGGTTACAGTGCTATTTGGCTGGCTAAATTCATTCATCCGCGAGTGTGAACAATTCCTGGCATATTGCAAACGTTCGGATTGTTTCAACAGGGCGAAAAGAGGTCCAAACAGAGGTGTTGTTGTGGTCCAGTTAACCGTGTGATTGGGCCCGTCAACACGCAAAGATGGATTTCCAACATCGAGCAGGGGGCAAGACGGGGAGCGGTGGAGTCGCGTCTTCCTCGGAAAGCAACCGCGACCGGCGTGAGCGGCTACGGCAGCTGGCGCTCGAGACCATAGACATCAACAAGGACCCCTACTTCATGAAAAATCACCTTGGCTCGTACGAGTGCAAATTGTGTTTGACACTTCACAACAATGAGGTAAAGTTCTTTGCATGTCCTCTTCCTAAATGGGTCCCTCGTTGTTGCGAGTACCACTGATTTCAGCTTCAAAATACTAATCCCCCCCCCCTTTTCTCTTACAGGGAAGTTATCTAGCCCATACACAGGGAAAGAAGCATCAGACCAACTTGTAAGTACATAATCTATATCTTGGCGTATCATTTGTCATCAAAGAATTGTGATTTGGCCGTTTCTAACGACCTTGCTTTTTTATTTATATCGTGATACATCCTCTCACGTGATCATGCTGACCATGGTGTCCTGTGTTTCTGTTTAACTCGCGACCAGAGCGAGGAGAGCAGCCAAGGAAGCTAAAGAAGCGCCTGCGCAGCCGGCGCCCGAAAAGGTCAAGGTCGAGGTCCGGAAGTTTGTTAAGATCGGTCGCCCTGGATACAAAGGTAGGGGAACATGTATTCCCTAGCTAGCTTTAACCAGCTAGCTAGTTATTTACAATGGGACATTTTGTAGCTCTGTTGAAACGTAATCGGTGTCGTTCATTCATTAGAATATGGAACTAAACTGATGTTGTCTCTTTCTCTTCTCCCTCTTTCTCTCTCCCTTTTCTCCCCTTTCTTTTTCTTTCTGCCTCTCTCTCCCCCTCGCTTTCTCCTACCCCCCTCTCTACTACCTCATTCCTCTGTCTCCCTCTTTTTTTCTTCCTTTCTTTTTTTCTCTTCCTATCTTTATCCCTCCCTCTCTCACCCACACTCTCTCACTGACACTCTGTCTCTCACCCACCCTCTCTCTCTCTCTCTCTCTCAACAGTGACCAAACAGAGAGACCCAGAGACTGGCCAGCAGTCTTTGCTGTTCCAGGTCAGTTTGAATACAACACCGTCTGAGCACATACGTACATACATACAGGAAGCAGTATGTCCACAATATCCACCTCATCTCATTGAGAAAGATGGACTCAAGTCCTTTAAGCTCATGATAACATTACATTATTATGTGTTCATTTATCAGACTTTATCAGACGCTTTTATCCATCACAACAATGGGGAGAATCAAATAAAACTGTCTTTTAAACTTTTAAAACTTTGTATAGCCATTTTCACAAGCAATGCCACTAGAACTGCACCTAAACCAACCTTTTGTACCAGAGACATCTTGATCTGCAATCAAATGCTCTAACTGCTAAAATAAACCAATTTCTATCTCCCCCAGATTGACTACCCTGAGATCGCGGAGGGCATCGGCCCCAGGCATCGCTTCATGTCTGCTTACGAGCAGCGCATTGAGCCCCCGGACCGTCGCTGGCAGTACCTGCTGCTGGCCGCAGAGCCCTACGAGACCATCGCATTTAAGGTGTGTGTGTGTTTCTGTGTCCGTAAGTGTGTGTATGTGTGTGTCCATGAGTGTGTGTGTATGTGTGTGTCCATGAGTGTGTGTGTGTGTGTGTCCACATGTCAACACAATAGCCCCTGCAGAAGATCCAGTAACTAGCATGCATATTCAAGATGGCCGATAGTCATACATTATATCTACTGTTGACGTGGTTTTTCAACATGGCGTCTATACTGATGGCATGTGTGTGCTGTCTTCATGCTCGTGTTTGTGCAGGTGCCCAGCAGAGAGATCGACAAAGCAGAGTCTCGCTTCTGGACTCACTGGAACAGGGAAACCAAACAGGTACCCACCGCCATAGATATATATAAAGGGTAGATGTCTCGTCCACGTTGCCGGACAACGGAGTCGAACGTCCGCACATGGTGGCCATCTTGCTACAGTCAACTCGCTCACCCATAACATTGTGTTGGTGCTACATGTACTTTTTAAATGACCATAACTTGCTAAATTTTCAACCGATTTTTAAACGGTTTGGTTTGTTATCAACGTCAGAGATGTCGTTACGCCACTGCATACTTATGAATAATTATGTTATAATCTTTAAAAATATATATTATTATTCATAAGTATGCAGAAAATTGAGCAAGTTATGGTCATTTAAAAAGTACATGGAGCATCAACACAATGTTATGGGTGAGCGAGTTGACTGTAGCAAGATGGCCGCCATGTGCGGACGTTCTAGACTCCGCCGTAAGACATCTAGTCTTTATATATATCTATGCCCACCGCAGCCGGGCATGTGAAACACATCACTTCCTGTTGGGAGTTGGACTACAACCACCCTCCCTTTTCTTGGGCGGTGTTTTAACTACTGACATCTGTCTGTGGTGGAGATGATGGCTGCTGTGCACCTGTGCATTGTTTAATCTCCTTCTCTCTCCCCCTGTCCTCCCCTTCTCTCTCTCTCCCCCTCTCCTCCCCCCCAGTTCTTCCTCCAGTTCCACTTCAAGATGGAGAAATCCCTCCCCCCATCCAGTGGCCCTGTGCCCCCCATGGGGGTGAAGCGCCCCCCTCCCCTCATGAGCGGCATGGGCTCCCGCCCCCCCAATGAGCCCATGCCCCCCCCTCCCCCAGGAGGGATGCACATGCCCCCCCTGCCCCCGGGCACCCCTGGGGGCCCCCAGATGCACCACCAGATGCCCATGCCCCCCATGATGAGGCCCCCCCTCCCCTCTGATGGACACGGGATGCCTCATAACAACTGATCCATCGACTGCTCCACCCTTGCCCCCCCGCACCCGCCCCCCACCCTGGCCCCTGGCCCCCCACCCTGGCCCCCCTCCCTCGGTGGAGGACTGTGATTGTCCCCTCCGTTTGTGTGCTGCTGCAGAGGGTTGGCTGGCTGCCTGGTTGGCTTGCTGGTTGCCCGGCTGGCTGCCTGGCTGGTTGCCCGGCTGGCTGCCTGGCTGGTTGCCCGGCTGGCTGCCTGCCTCCCTGCCTGCCTGGCTGGGTGGCTGGCTGGCTGGCTGTCCACTGCAGTGTCTCCAAACTCTGGATGCTCCTGGGCATTTTTCTACAGTTGTTCATCTGGGTCAATTTTCAGTTTTTTTTATATTGGTGAAAAGGCAGTTTTACGTTGTTGTTGTACTAAGAAGACATACTTTTCAACTGTAATATTACCAGAAGCTCATCTTTTAAGATTCCTTTGTTTTGTAATTAAATATTGATTGGAAAAAAATATTTGGAGAAATGTCCTGTCTTCTGTGGTTTGTTGAAATACAAACGGCTCTTAATGGCTTCACACTCACTTTCAGCTTTATTCATGTCTGGTGGTTAGTGTAGCAGAATCAGTGCAGATGTTTCAAGTATTAATTCATCAAATAACTTCACATATATCCTGAGACCCTCTTCGAAATAATCAATACCACGATGAATAGCATAGCTGTTGTCTCCACAGTGTAATCTGAGCAAAAATAAACAAAAAACCTTTATAAAACAGGTGGATCAATGCAACAAGAAGCAGACAAGGAGAGCTGTCAGGATTGGTTTATCAGTCAAATGTTCCTGACTGAACCAATCACAGCCCTGGATCTGGAGAGGACTGCAGAACACCGTCCTCTGGTGAGGAACATAGCTAACTACCCTCTGTAGCGATAACTACCTCTAAACTCCTTCCTTAAGATTGAGAGAGAGCTTTCTGTTCACCATGTCAGATCCTCACAATTTACCGGCTTTGGATTTCTTCTTCTTGGGTATCACAACCTCTTCTTCCTCCTCCTCTTCTTCTCTTAGTTTGGCTCGTTTTCCTTTCTTCTTGGCTGTAGTGTCCTCATCCCTCTCTCTCTTGGCTCTTCTCTCTGCCAGCCGGCCCCCCCCCTCTCTGGTGAGACTCTTCTCGGGGGCCGGTCTGTTCCTCTGTCGCCGTCGGGGGGGGTTCTCAGCCCCCCCTCTCTTGGAGCGGGTTGTCTTGGCGCCCCCGCTGTTGTCGTCATCGCTGAGGTCTGGCAGCCATGACAACAGCACCTCCCAGAGGGGCGGCTCTGGCTGCAGAACAGGAAACAGGAAGTGGTCATGGAGGAATCTAGGATTTATTTTTTCTTAATTGACCTTTCTCTGTTTATTTGTTTTCTATTTCAGTTATTGTATTTCGGTGTCACTTTTTTTGGTGTTTCAAAATATAAAGACTCGTCTGTGAAAAACACATCGGTCTTCCAAACCTTCCTTTTCTTAAAAAAAAGCTAATTTGTAACATGCCTGTGAACTGCACTCAGACACTTCTGTGATTCTCTAGAAGATTCTCTCGTGTCCTACCTCAGGAGGTGCTCTGATCCTCAGGGCAGAGCGCCTGACCGCCAGCCCCGCAACCTCCTCCTCCTCCGCTCCGCGTCGACCACGCACCACCTCTGCAGGACACCAGAGCTCTCAGGTCAGACTTGATTCTCCACCACACAGTGGAGCTTCTCTGACTACAACTATGGCCATTTGTGTCTAGACTGCTGCATGCAGTATCTAGGTGCGTGAGTGTGTGTGTGTACCGTGCAGCCTCTGCAGGCCAGAGGTGAGCACCAGGATGGAGATGGCCACAAACAGGCAGCGGTTGAGGGTGACGTTTTCCCAGGGGGTGTCGATCTGGCTCAGGTTCTGAATGGACAGAGACTTCCGCAGGGACACTGAGAAAGAGAGACACACAGGCACACACAGAGACAGAGAGAAAGGGACAGAGGGCAATGGTCGGTCTAAAGTTGTTTTGACAGTTACGAGAGAGAGAGAGGAGAGAATGATGTGGGAGGGGTGTGTGTGTGTGTGTGTGGCTGACTCACTACTTCTGGTGGGGGGGTTACTGGTCTGTCTGGGTACACTCTGGGGGATCTGTGTGGTTGGTGGAGGGCTCTCCTATTGGAAAACAAAGAGTTTACAGATCTGGGAAATACCAGCTGGCAAACATGTCCTTCAGCAGATATTTTCAAGTGAGATGAAGGATGCAATTATCTGAAATAAACAAACCTCTTTCATTTTCCTGGCAGCATACATATCTGGAAGGAGAGCGGGGGAGAGATCAGAAAATTGCTTTGCTGTGTGTGTGCGTGCCAAAGCAAAGTTTATGTGTTAAGGTGTGAAAGGCTATTCTCCCCCAGAGGCTGATAGAGAAAATGAATGTGTTCAGTTGCACGGCAACCGCCCCCCCCCCCCCCCCCCCCCACCAGAAGGACCACTGTGTGAGGTGAGTTATCAGTGTTTCTCTGAGCTAGGGTCCTATTTCAGCGGTGACAGTGTGGAGGTATGCTGCATCCGCATGGTTCAGCCTTGCTGACATAAATTTAGATCAGTGCCCTCCACTGTTCACATAGCAAGCCTGCTGGATGGAAGCTTTTGTGTTGCTGGGTGAGGACATGTGACTGTTAAAAATTAGAAATGTGTGAATGTGTGCGTGCATGTGTATCTGGTTGTTTGTGTATCTGTTTGTGTGTGTGTATCTGGTTGTGTGTGTGTATCTGTTTGTGTGTGTGTGTATCTGTTTGTTTGTGTATCTGGTTGTGTGCGTGTGTGTGTGTGTGTGTGTGTGTACCTTCTCTCTGTATGTGTCTGAAAGGCTTTTTAGGCGGAGCTTCTGGTCTTGGGGGCCATAGTTCTTCCTCAAACGTCTCAAAGCTCTCCTCCATCCCTTTCCTGAGGGGGAGGGAAAGAGAGAGAGAGGGAGGGTAGTTATAGAGGGATAGGGGGAGGGAGGAATGGGTGATAATTGAGAGGGAGGAGGAAGAGAAAGAGGAGGAGGGTAGTTATTTATTCTGGGTAAGGACACGGTCAAACCGATGAATTAGTTGTATTTTTAGAGCCACTATGTTAGCTAGCTGCTAACGTATGCAATTCTAAACAGCCAATAACAGTTACTGTAATATAATGTCAAATGGTTCGCAAACTAATTTCGTAACACATTCCACCTCTCAATCCACAGTATACACGGGTTGTAAAGTTAATCCCACTGTCATTTTTTTGACCGACACGCGATCACAGAGGTGAAATTACTTAACCCAACGACCTTGGTGTGTGGGAACAAACCAGACACAGTCCTCCACTTCACCCAGGTCGCCCTAATACACAGCACTGCTGAGGTATCTGATCAAACCTTCAGCTAATCTCATAACAGCCCTAAAAATAGAGACCACACTCATCTTCAGTACAGGCGGACAAACATAAAACCAGCCAGCCAGAGAGAGAGAGAGGTGCCACCCTGACGTTACCACGGTGAAGGCAAGATTGCCCGTCACCCTTGACCCCACGGACGCGGGTCTTACCTGGTGCGACATGTGGGGTCCCCCAGGCAGAGTCGGGGGCCTCTGTCCAGAGCTCTTGTTCCAGATCGGGGTTCGGCAGGCAGCTTGGTCACCTTCTGACTGACCTGACAACCAGACACAGGTGCTGGAGGAGGGAGGGAGGGAGGGAGGGAGGGAGGGGAAAAAAGAAAATGCATCAGAGCGTCAGAGAGGGGAGGAGGAGGGGAGGGGAAAGGAGGGGAGGGGAGGGCAGGACGGGCCGACAGTGTGACACGCCCCCGCTGCCAGCTGACAGGGAGAGGAGAGGGAGTAGAGGGGAGAGGGTACGTGTGGGGCAGAGAGAGAGAGGAGGAGGGGGAGGGAGGGATGGTAGTGTGGGGCAGAGAGAGAGAGACAAAAACGGAAAGGGTGGTGGGGGTGTATTGTTGTGTTGTTTGTGGCCAGGCTCCCTCCTATTACAAGCACACCTCATTCAATCAGCCAACAACACATCATTAAAACCTGTATTGAATGTCAAGTGACATGGCTGCCTAGAGAAGAACTAAACAAGCAAATCAGTGACATAATGGTTTTAATTTTAAAAGGCATTGAATACTTACAATTGACATTTAAACACCACCAAATGTGTTGGTTTTGAATTCACCTCTTTAAAATTGAATTTTTCTCCATTTTTTTCCAAATTCAAATTCAATGTTCAGAAATGTCCGTCTAACGTCTTGAATTTGGCTTTGCGTCCTTCACCAGCAGATGGCGCTCAGGGACCAGATGTCAGCCATGGATGAGCTTCAAGGCTGTCGGATGCTGGTGTCCACTCCAACAGGTAAGTGTTGCGCATCAAGGAGTACCAGTGGAATTTCGTTCTGTTTTCCTTTTATCTGACTGACCTTTCTCATGGCAATGGAGTTGGTATTAATGTGGGCAATATTCTCTTAGCGGCGTTGTGATTAAATAGGGTTAATTGCGGTGGGGAATTATCTTGGTCAGTCAGTGGTAGGAGTTGAGGTCAGGGCGTGTGTGTGCGCGCGTGTGGGCGCCTGAGTAGCGGGAAGGTTAGGGATTGTGTGATGAGTCATGTCTTTGTTTAGACGGTTCTCTTCCTGTTTGAACAATATGTGGTGGCCTTCAGTGATGACACACACATACACACGCACACACTGCCACCAGCCGACACCAATAGGTGTTATTACATTATAGTATATGGTGTTATTACATTATAGTATATATCTGTGATAGACTAGCCTATAAAAGTATACTAAACAACTTTGTTATTATTAAAAAATACATCCCCAAAGTGTATGATCAGTCAGTTTTCAAATAGCTTCTGGATTGAGATGTTAACATGTTTTTTGTGCTGTTGGACATTTTATAATTGTATATTGGTGTACACTTGGCATTACGCCAACATCTGGAGTTCGCTTTTAATGAGCGAGTCCACGGAGCTAATAGAGCAAAAGCTCATTGGTTATTTGTCCCAAGGACAAGCTCGTGTCAGCAGCGGAGAGGAATGCTTCTATCTATCTGACGACATTTCGGTCCAATTATCGTTAACTAAGAAATCCCTTGCAATCAGTGTTACTCAAGCTTTCGCCCCAAAACGAGCCCTAAGCAGACGTGCCCATAAGAAGACTAATTGAACCACAAAGAATCAGAATCGAGCGCTGCTGCCTTCCTTTTTATTTTATTTACCGCACTCTCTCCTTGTGTCATTGTGCTGCATTTAGATGAAGTCAAAGTCTTCCGAGTTTGTGTCAAAGTCTTGGGAGGTATTTCAAGGTCTACAGTAGCCCCTGTGGACACGTGATAAAGTGGGCTAGCGAACACAGCCTCCGGACTCCACTGCTCCACATTAACATGGAAGATGCAGAGCAGGGTGGGATGTCTGTGTCTGTCTGTCTGCCTGCCTGTCTGTCTGCCTGTGTGTCTGCCTGCCTGTCTGTCTGCCTGTCTGCGTTCCCTTTCAGGGAGACAGTGTATGACCACATCAACCCTGCAGTCTGCCTGCTCAGTTGGAGGGCATGGTGACCTCATAGTAGATGACCTCATAGTAGATGACCTCATAGAAGACGACATCACAGCAAACGACTTGGTCAGAATGATGACTGTGATGAACTCCGGTGTCAAACAAGCTCGGCTATATTTACATTTAGTCATTTAGCAGACGCTCTTATCTAGAGCGACTTACAGTAAGTACAGGGACATTCCCCCCGAGGCAAGTAGGGTGAAGTGCGTTGCCCAAGGACACAACGTCATTTGCAAAGCCGGGAATCGAACCGGCAACCTTCTGATTACTAGCCCGATTCCCTAACTGCTTAGCCACCTGACTCCTATATGAAAACTGATGTCACCTGGCATCAGTGGCACTCATGAGATGTGCAGATGTTTCACCTGTTAAGGTTTGTGTGGTTACGGTACATCTAAAGAACACCTCTTCATTTTTTTCTGTCTTTGATATCCCCAGATGGATATAAAAGACTGCACACCAGTAGAAGGACCTAAACAGCCAGACTCAAGCCCCATGTAGCAGGCCCACTCCTGGGAGACTGAAGATCTGGAGTTGGACGCCGTGAAAGAACCTGAAGAAAAACGATCCAACTGCAAGTGGGTTAGTCTGATGAAGGGATGGAGAGAGGAGGAGAGGAGGGATAGAACAGGCTGTCACGGTAACTGACGCACACAGAAAGAGAGAGAGAGATAGCTGTGAATAAAGACGGCAGATGAATCACTCCTCCCAGAGTTCTGTGCTGTTTGCTGTCATGCGTCACCAGACCACTGTGTTCCAGAAGACCGAGGGGAGGCGGGAGGGAAACCAGATTTGTTCAGGGGTGTACCGGTTCTCCCAGGGTCTCCTGCGGAGCAGGAGGGAGGGAGCAGGACTAGGTACTAGCGAAGGGTGGAGAAGGGAGGAGAGGAAGATAAGGAGAGAAGGAGGGGAGTAGTGGGAAGGAGAGGAGAGGGAAGAAATGAGAAGAGGTAAGGATAGGGGAGAGGGTGAATAAAGGAGAGCAGGAGGGAAGGAGAGGGGAGGTGGGGAGTTCCGGAATTAGAATTAGAATTTCTGCAGGAGCAGAAC
>NC_085033.1:14293702-14323702 GCF_963692335.1 Osmerus eperlanus | reverse complement strand
CAACCATTCCAGCTAGAATGTGCTGTGTCGGGTCCAGCAGCTGAAGTTCTATATGCAGTATGACCTCATCCATATGCAGATCCATTCTAGGTAGACTATATCTACATTCAAGAAGACCAGAAATGACTTCAAAAGGGAGAGAGGAGGGGTCCAGAGAGGTAAGCAGTGTCTAGAGGAGAGCTGCTAAGGCTCATGGGAAATTGAGTTATTTTCTCTATCTTTTTGACATCTCTTCCTCCTTCTCTCTCTTTCATTCGCTCTCTCTGTCTCCTTCTCTCTCTGTTCGTCAACTTAACTCTGTCATTTTGTCCTCACACTTGCTCTCTCTCTCTCTCTCTCTCTCTCTCTCTCTCTCTCTCTCTCTCTCTCCCTCCCTCTTTATCTTTCGTTGTCTCTGTCTTTGTGTCTCCCTCCGTCCCAGCACCCTCCTCCATCCTTACATAAGCTGTGTGTTTGCAGTGACAGGGAAGACGTGAGGAGCAGCACTCAACAGGAACCTCGTCTCCGTGTGCCTGTTTCAGGGGGAGGGTTGACAGCTGTACACTTGACCCGCAGGCAACAACAGATAATAGAGGAGAAGATCAAAGGAAAGAGGATAACACACCCACACATAATAACACACACACACACACACACACAGTCACACACACACATAATAACACACACACACACACACACACAGTCACACACACACATAATAACACACACACACACACACAGTCACACACACACATAATAACACACACACACACACACAGTCACACACATAATAACACACACACAGTCACACACACACACTCACACACAGTCACACACACACACAGTCACACACACACACAGTCACACACACTCACAGACACTTGGACACACATAGATAGACACACTCCCTCTGTCACACACACACAGACACACACACTCTCAGACACAGACACATACACACACTCACACAAACAGACACATGGACACACATAGACAGACACACACACGAACACAGATGGACACAAAAAGTTAAAGAAGTTTCCAAGCACAGTCTGGTAGATATTTCCTGTGAAGTTGGTGGTTGAATGAATGATCTCCTCCTGTCTTGAGTATCTGCATCCGAAAGCCGTTCTATACGTTCTCTAAAGTTCCAGACGGAACCGTTCTCTGGTCTCCGAGGAAACAGATAGAACCTTTTTCAGTGTCTGGATCAGGTCCCTGGTCAGACCAAGAACACATCCCTGTGTCAGCCACAGCACACACACACACGCACACACACACACACACACACACCCACACGCACACACACATACAGACGCACATACACATACACACACCCACACGCACACCCACACACACACACACACACGCACATACACCCACACACGCACATACACCCACACACACACGCACATACACACGCACATACACCCACACACACACGCACATACACAGACACACACAAGCACATGGACACACACACAAAGAAATACACATACAGACAAATGGGCAGACACTGTTTCTTTATCTCACTCCAACAGGAACAAAACACACCAAGCCGACTGCTCTCACAGACAGGCTTGGTGTGTGTGTGTGTGTTTGTGTGTGTGTGTGTGCGTGCGTGTGTGTGCGGGTCAACATTGTCAAGGATTTTAAAACCTGTGTTTGTCCACGTCAGGCGTATGCATTCATGTGCATATTGACACTATATTGATGTCTGACTTTACTTTTAAATACTGGAACACAGTTTCCACACACACACACACATACAGAACACAGTCTTGACACAAGCACACAACACAGACAGCCTCCACACAAATAAACACACCACAGGTGTGTCTGGTACCTGCACGAAGCCCACCAAGGAGCCTGGATCTGGGACTCATCACGCTCCACCGCTGCCTGTTTTCATTCATCCTGCCTGGGGACTATTTATAGCGGTGAATGGACACGACCCTGTAATCATGTCAGTGATTCTCCCCTCAGGTCGGCTCACCCTCTCCTCTCCATGGGCGTCCAACAGGCCCATTGTGACTCATGCCGTTCTACTCTGTGTTCTGGATGCTCATTGGCTGTCGTTTTCCATGCACTGTGAGTCTTTCTAACTGTGATATTTTAAATTTTTTGTTCATATTGAGGACATAGTTGTTGTTTGTAAACATGTATACATTGTGTATGTATAAATTCAGACAAGGATAGCAGTAGAATGTTTACGGTTGATCTAGTGTGTCTACGCACGGTATACACACGTATATGCTTAAGGGAGTGTGTGCGTATGTGTGTGTGCAAACACCTGCAGTTGGAGATAAGAGGGTGATCAAAGCTGAAAGCCTGTTAATGATTATAATGGACAATCAGTTTTGTACCTCTCTCAACGGAGATAAAGGGAGAGAGGGAGAGAGGGAGACGGAGAGAGGGGAGAGAGAGGGGAGAGAGAGAGGGGAGAGAGAGGGATTGAGAGAATGAGAGAGAGAAACAATCTCTACCGTCACGCAATCCTTATTCCAGATTCCAGAAGAACTCACCACGACAGCCAATAAGGTTAGCTGTAACACTGACAACCAATAAGGTTAACTGTAACACTGACAGCCAATAAGGTTAGCTGTAACACTGACAGCCAATAAGGTTAGCTGTAACACAGACAGCCAATAAGGTCACTCCTAACACTGGCAACCAGTTAGATTACTACTAACACTGGCAGCCAAGAAGGCAGCTTTCAAAAGTGACAGCCAATAAAAGATTAAACATGTTTGGTCTTTTTGTTTAAAAAAAAATTACAAATCGATTGGGTGAACATTAGTGGGGGTGCCTGTGTGTGTGGGTGTGTGTTAGTGTGTGTATGTGTGTATGTGTGTGCCTGTGTGTGTTAGTGTGTGTGCCTGTATGTGTTTGCGTGTGTGTGCCAGTGTGTGTTTGTGTGTGTGTGTGTGCGTGCCTGTGTGTGTTTGTGTGTGTGCCAGTGTGTGTTTGTGTGTGTGTCCATGTCTGCATCCGCATCAAGCGTCCCTGTAGTCAGTGTGAGCTAAACGGTTGGCTTGCTTGTCCTGGCCTCAGCTGCTGGCCACACACACACACACACTCTGGCCTATGGCAGGCCTCATATATCCTCTGTCAGCCTCATCCCCATTGGGAGATAACTCTCCATCAGTCACCCCTCTACATCACAGTCTCTGATTGGCTTATTATCAGCTGTCCAGCAGCACCGAACAAAATGGAGAAATGGGCCATGCATCACTGCACACACACACATGAACACACCCACACACATATACACATGAACACACATACACATACACACACACACTCACACACTCAAGGACAACACCTCTCTGTCTCTGTCATTTGTAATATCTCAGCGAGGCACAAATATTATACCCGGTCTCCTTGCCTATCTTTCTCTCTCTCTCTCTCTCTCTCTCTCTCTCTCTCTCTCTCTCTCTCTCTCTCTCTCTCTCTCTCTCTCTCTCTCTCCCCCTCTCTCTTTCTCTCCCCTCTCCTTCCTTCCTTCCTTCCTTCCTTCCCTCCCCTCTCCTTCCTCCCTCCCTCCCTCCCTCCTTCTCTCTCTCTCTCTGTATCTCTCTCCCTCTAAGGATGATGAGACATTAAACTCAAGGCCAACATCGTAATGCAGAAGGCAGTAAATGTCAGACTGCAGAGTTTCCATGGAGGCCAGATGTCTTCATCAGTGTTCTTCATCGAGGGCCAACACACATGTGCTGTGCTGTGTTGTAGGACCATTTGTAACACAATCAAACATATCTTCTCCAAATAAGGCCGGGTCACTGTTGTGCCTCTACTGTTTATGCGTTTCTGTCGTGTCTCTACTGTGTCTCTATGGCATTTCTATGTGTGTTAATTATCTGTGTGTTTCTTTGCAGTGGAGCAAAGCTCTGGTTAATAAGCTGCAGCCTTCTGGAGTAATCCTTTTCAGACTTGACTCCACATGAGCTGGAGAGACAGGAAGGGAGAGGGAGGATGAGTGAGTGAGAGTGTGTGTTCGGCCTACAGCACAGAGGACATTACACAGTGTGAGGGTCAATGCTGCGAGGTCAACCACATCCCTCCCTCTCCCCTCATCCCTCCCTCTCCCCTCATCCCCCCATCCCTCCCTCTCCCCTCATCCCTCCCTCTACCCTCATCCCCCCATCCCTCCCTCTCCCCTCATCCCCCATCCCTCCCTCTCCCCTCATTCCCCATCCCTCCCTCTCCCCTCATCCCCTATCCCTCCCTCTCTCCTCATCCCCCATCCCTCCCTCTCCCCTCATCCCCCATCCCTCCCTCTCTCCCCATCCCTCCCTCTCCCCTCATCCCCCATCCCTCCCTCTCTCCCCATCCCCCCATCCCTCCCTCTCCATCTCCTCCATCCCACCTGCTTCCTTCCACATTCCACCTTCGTGTTTCCAGACTTTCATCATTTCTTTCACTCCTGTATGACCTTCGCTTCATTTGTACTCAATCCCTCTACCCTCCTCCCCTTCATCCCCTGGTCTCACTCTCCCTCCTCCTCTCCTCTCCCCCTTCTCCTCCCACCTGTCCTCATTTCTCTCTTTCACAACCTGATCCTTCCTTCGTCATTCCAGGAACCCTTTCACTCCCTAGCATCCTTCAGGCCCCTCCTCTCTCTCTCTCTTTATCCTCTCCTTTCTGTTTCTCCTACCTCCGAGCTAACTTGTCCTCTCTTTCTCTTCGCTTCCATCTATCTCTCTCCCTTCTCTTTCACTGCTTCCCTGACTCTTCTCCCTCCCTCCCTCTCTCCTCCCTCCCTGTGATCCTCCTGGTCATGGCCTTGTGCCCCTGGTCCCTCCAGTCACCCCCCTCCCCATCTACAGACATCTTTATATAAGCAGGCCCTTTGAGAGGCCCCAGTCATCAGGCTAGAAGGATGGTGTGAGTGAGTGTATGTGTGTCTCCATCTGTAAGATATATGCTGTACGTGATTGTGTGTCTCCTCAGGGTATGTGTGTGTGTGTGCCCATATGTGTGTGTGTGTGTGTGTGTGTGTCCATATATGTGTGTGTGTGTGTGTCCATATATGTGTGTGTGTGTGTGTGTGTGAGTGTGAGAGAGACGGCCAGTAAAGGAGCTGCTGGGCGTGTAGCGGTGTGAGTGTGAGGAGACTGGGGGAGGCAGGGGGAGGCTGGGGGAGGCAGGGGGAGGCTGGGGGAGGCAGGGGGAGGCTGGGGGAGGGGCACAGTCCTGAGGTGATTAGTGTGCCCCTCAGACATCCTGGGAGGTGAAAGACGCTACAAGGGCAGGAAGTGGGACAGGAAGCAGGAAGTCCTCTGATTGAGGACGTGACTTAGGGAACATTAGAGAAGTAGGCCTGGTTATGTAACAGAGGACATCTGTGAGGTCAGGGACTGCATCCTGCCTAATGATGCCCAGAATTTGACACAGAACATTTTAGCCTTTCCTGGCTTATCTAGGCAAGGTGCTCTGAATGAAGGGTTGGAGAGAGAACTGGTTGGAACCAAGGTTATAATCGAAAACGAACGAAATAACGAAAAGTAGGTGGTAAAAAACATTGTCGTTAACTGAAATTAAAATAAAAACGATAACTAACTAAAACGGTATTGTCTGGTAGCAAAACTAACTAAAATAAAATTATAGAGTAAATGTCCTTAGTTTTCGTCTTTGTCAATGTCTTTCATAGAGAAAACTTACTGAGAACCCAGAAATTACGACATTCCATGTCAAATTGAACACAGCATGCTCCTCGCCTGGCATCACGGCGGTACCGAAAGTCGGAAGAAAGCGGCAGAGTCCTATTTGGGATTACTTTGAATATGACTGTGTGTCAGATAAAAGCAAGTTCCTTGCAGTGGAAGGTGGTGAAATATGTGGATAATATATTAACCCTTGTGTTATCTTCGGGTCATTCTGACCCATCAGTCATTGTGACCCACTGCCGTATTGCGACAAATTTACCTCATACAAAAACAAAGTGAAGCATTTTCTTTTAACTGTCGGGCTGTCTCAGACCCCCCACATTGCAATGGTTAAAAGAAAATTATTTTTATTTGTTTTTGTATTGGGTGAAATTGGGTAAACACAACGATGGTTCGTTGTGAACCTTTGGGTCATGTGACCCGAAGGCAGCACGAGGGTTAAAGGGAAAAATCCCACAAATTTGAAAGTACATTTGAGAAGCGCGCACAAGGAAGCTAACCTAGCTTACCGTTAAGGAGTAGCGTCACACATATGTGATTCTGAACATTCCAACCGACTATTTTCCGATAGACAAAAACTATATGACAAACGCTATAGTATGGCTTCAAAATTTACAATTAGGAGGCTAACAAGTAACACTATCAGGTAGTAGCATTGCTACGAGTATTGTGCTAGGTTGCTAGGTAACGGAAGCTAACTAAAACTAGCTAGCTTCCGTTTTGGAAAAATAACTCACTCCTTAAAAGGTTAATAAGGTAAAGGACAACGCCAAGCCCCACTCCGGTACAGGGCTAGGCAGCATGACGGAGACAACCATAGGACAGAGAACACTACAGCAATGCTTTTACGACAACGTCTTGTGTAGACTGTTTGCATATTTGTGCCCATGTACATTTTATGTACTGGTGTTATTGTTGAATACATATTTCTAAAATTGTATGATGTTTTTATTACACAATACTTTTTTCTGACCTTAACAAATAACCCAAATAACAAAGGACTAAAACTAATAAAAACTAAACTAAAACTAAGCATTTTCAAAATATAAAAAATAAACTAAACCAGCAAACCCGCTTTAAAAACGAATTAAAACTAAACTGAATTTGAAAACAAAAAGTCAAAGCGAAATACAAATACAAATAAAAACTAATGAAAAATGCTAAACTATAATAACCTTTGTTGGAACTGGGGATAAGTGTGTGTGTGTGTGTGTGTGTGTGTGTGTATACATGATCTGAGGGAAGAGCAGAGTGGAACTTGTTCTAAATAATGCAAGGATCAGTGTTTACCTTTCCATATGTATATTTACATATGTCTGCAGACTGATGACGGGATGGATGTTAAGATGAGGGGGCGGATGGACGGATGGATGGATGGGGTTCAGATGGAGGTGGAGAGTGGAGGATTCTGGAGGATCAATGGAGCTGTAGGCTTCAACTGCCCTGCCTTCATGTTAGACTGATCTGTAGGCTGCAGCAGGAGAGAGAGGGGCGAAGGGGGGGAGGGGCGGTGGGGGGGAGGGGCGGAGGGAAGGAGGGGCGGAGGGAAGGAAGGGCGGAGGGGGTAGGGGCGGAGGGAAGGAAGGGCGGAGGGGCAGAGGGGGGGAGGGAAGGAGGGGGGGAGGGAAGGAGGGGCTAAGGGGGGGAGGGAAGGAGGCACGGCGGGATGTGGTGATGGAAAGATGGAGGGATGCAAGGTCAAGACAGAGGTGAGAAATTAATTACAATCCTCTCTCATCTCTTCTCCCTCTCCATCAGGGAAGAGAAGAGGGACGAAGGGAGAGGATGAGGTGATGAGAGGATGAGGTGATGAGAGGATGAGAGGATTAGAGGATGAGGTGATGAGAGGATGAGGTGATGAGAGGATGAGGTGATGAGAGGATGAGGTGATGAGAGGATGAGGTGATGAGAGGATTAGAGGATGAGGTGATGAGAGGATGAGGTGATGAGAGGATGAGGTGATGAGAGGATGAGGTGATGAGCTGATGAGGTGATGAGAGGATAAGGTGATGAGGTGATGAGAGGATGAGGTGATGAGAGGATGATGTAAAGAGAGGATGAGGTGATGAGAGGATGAGGTGATGAGAGGATGAGGTGATGAGAGGATGAGGTGATGAGAGGATGAGGTGATGAGAGGATGAGGTGATGAGAGGATTAGAGGATGAGGTGATGAGAGGATGAGGTGATGAGAGGATTAGAGGATGAGGTGATGAGAGGATGAGGTGATGAGAGGATGAGGTGATGAGAGGATGAGCTGATGAGGTGATGAGAGGATAAGGTGATGAGGTGATGAGAGGATGAGGTGATGAGAGGATGATGTAAAGAGAGGATGAGGTGAAGGGCTGAGAGAGGGAAAGGGAGACGGGGGATGGCGAAAAGATACGGATTAAATTAAATTCCATTAAATCTTCATTCCTTCTTTTCCAGTGGTCACCTCCATGTGCGTCCAGTGTGTATGTATGTGTGCGTGTGTGTAGGAGTGAAGCGTATGTAATCATTGTATACATCTGCCTTCCCTCAGGCGTCGTACAGCCTAGCGCACGTTATGCTAAATTAATTCAGTTTACCCTGGAGATCCACACACTATACATCTGTGTGGGATGGAATGTATGTCCATCTATATTATTTGTATTCAGTTGAATTTTTAAGTGTTTTTTTTACAAAGAAAGATACTTTTATTTGTGTTGTCTAGAGAAGAATGAAAGGAGAGAAGGATGGGAGGTTGTGTGGTGTCTGTGTGTGTGTCTGAGTGTGTGGTGTGTGTGTGTCTGTGAGTGTGTGGTGTGTGTGTGTCTGTGAGTGTGTGGTGTGTGTGTGTCTGTGAGTGTGTGGTGTGTGTGTGTCTGCTCTCAGGGGTTTTTAATCAGGGCGTCACGCTCTCAGGTTCGATTAGGTACAGCAGGGTTCTCCAGCTCACTGCTTCCCAACAACACTCTCACAGATAACACACACACACGCACACTCACGCACACACACACACAGTCACGCACACACTCACACATCAGCAGACACACATGACATGCACTCACACACACACAGACACATACACACATGATATGCACACACACACACAGACTACAGAGACGCACTGTTCTTGTCCAAATCAGATCGATACTGTCAGAAAATGAGATTCTATGAGGACAATGAGCATGGAGAGAGAAGTGGGGTTGTCCATCCAGCCATCCATCCATGCATTCATCCATTCATCTATCTATCCATCTCTGGGTAAATGTATCTATCTCCAGACACACATGACATGTATGTGTACAGTTTATATTCCTCTTACCAGCTCTCTCTGACTGCAGTTTGTGTGGACAGCGTATGCAGTTAATATTTCTCTCATTATACTGAAAGAACGTTCCCATTCCTCTGTTGTAATAGCTATCGCTAAATAAACAATAAATGCAATAATGTATTCAGTTTGCAGAAGCTTTAATCCGAAGCAAAGTACGATGGGGGATTTGAACCTGCAATCTCTTGATCTGCAGTCAAACACCGGACAACAGAGCCATACCCCTAATAATTACAATATGGTCATTTCTAACCATTCAACCATTCAGTTGTTCATAATTGCTCAATCTGTTCATAACTTTGGCAGGTTTTCCAACCATTGATCTCTACAAATCCCCAGTGAGTGTACAGTTCATATTCCTCTGTTCTAAAAGCTATCTCCGAAACAAACACCACAGTTCATATTCCTCTGTTCCAACAGCGATCCCTGAACAAACAGTATGTTATTTCTCTAATCTACTGTACAGCAAAACTCTCTAGCAGGGTTGAAATCCCTGTGTCTTATTTTCTGGACGTCAAGATGGCCGCCTGCAGGTGGCCGTGTCGGTTGCTGTCACATGACCGTCCGTAGCAGATGCCCCGGGAGCGTGCCAGAAGACAAACTGTTGCTGCACGTTGAGTTCTCCTTCTGGTCTCTGTCTGTTTCGCCATGCAAAACAACAACAAGGAGAAATCAACACAAAAACAGGAATCATGACACATGGCTGAGGCACGAGGACGGGGGAGGTCATTCCTGAACTCAGAGAGGGGACGCGCTGTCCTGGGAATGTTACCCCACATCTTTGGCAGCCTCTGATGAGCACTGATACGGTGTTGGAACCCCTAGAGTGAGTATCTCTGAGAATCCTTGCTGTGGCATCACTAACATCACTAACATCACTAGCATCACTAGCATCACTAGCATCCCTAGCTAGCATCACTAGCATCCCTAGCATCACTAGCATCACTAGCATCCCTAGCATCACTAGCATCACTAGCTTCCCTAGCTAGCATCACTAGCATCCCTAGCATCCCTAGCTAGCATAACTAGCATCACTAGCATCCCTAGCTAGCATCCCTAGCTAGCATCACTAGCATCACTAGCATCACTAGCATCACTAGCATCACTAGCATCACTAGCATCCCTAGCATTACTAGCATCACTAGCAGACAGGCCCACCGACACACACTGCTGCATGTCGCTGTTTCACTGAGGCTTCTCACAAAGACACACGGCCTTCAGCCTTCATCACTCACACTTTATCCTCATGCTTTATCCACCCATGGTCTCACACACACACACACACACTCATGCACTCATACACACACACACATATGCATGCTTGAACACACACACGCACAAGCACAGGTGCATGATGGGGTTTATGAGGCATTACAGGTCTTGAGGACATCACCATGGAGATGCGAAAGGTTAGACAGACACTAGATTAATCCTGAAGCACATCCAATTAGCTGCCATTTGTATCTGTCACACACATGCACGCACACACCTACACACACACACACACATGCACGCACATACGTACACACACACACACTCGCCCATAAACACACAGCCACAAGTACACACACACACGCACAGTCACACGCACAGACACAGACACACAGATAAAAACAAAAGCTAGGAGGCACAGCTGTTATGTGGGATAGACCTGAGGAAGATCTGCTCTCACTTTGACAGAGTGGATGGGAAAAACAACCCTGGGCCAGATTATAGAGATAAACAATTCTATCAAATTAAAGGGAAAGATCCATTTTCTGCCTGGCATTCCGTCAATACTCTACCTTCGTTTATACTTTGCTTCCCCAGAGAAAGTACTGCTAAAAAGAAGATTTTGCACAATCTTGTTAACTAAAGCTAAGATGTAAATATTAGGCTACTGTGGCACATACAGTGTACAGTAAATACAACAAATACAATCACAAGTAAATTGTTTTATCGGGATTCATGAACTGAAATAAAGGATCCCAGAAATGTTTCATAGGAACACAGGAACTGTTTGTGGTTTTGTTCAGTATACAACCTATATGGTGATCATGGGTGATGTGTGAGATGACATAATGGGTGATGTGTGAGATGACATCATCGGTGATGTGTGATGACATTGTGGGTGATGTGTGATGACATCATGGGTGATGTGTGTGATGACATCATGGGTGATGTTTGATGACATCATGGGCGAGGACAGTTGGGGTTACTGGTATTCTGTGTGTGTGTGTGTGTGTGTGTGGGGGGGGGGGGGGGGGTCAGAGTAAGGGGATGGTTGGAGTTACTGGTATTCAGGCCATCCAGGGCTGAGTTTAGCCCAGTTCAAGGGACAACAGCAGATGCAGAGCGAGTTATAAGCCGGAGAATTAGCATTGTGTGGCGCTACCTAATTTAGCTCAGTCTATCGCTTGGTGTGTGTGTGTCTGGTGTGTGTCTCTGGCGTGTGTGTGTGTGTGTTTGAGAGTGTGTGTGACAGGGTTGGGATGTGACCCTCTGTCTCCTGTCCCTCAATGTCTGTGTTCAGAGCCAGGAATAGCCCCCCTGCCACGCCCCCTGCCACGCCCCCCCGCCACACCCTCCGTCTGTCTCAGAGCAGCGGACTGCCACTGTTCAGACTCCCTTCAGGAAACCACAGATAAGACACACAGTGTGTATTTACGTATGCACAAACACACACGCTTAATCCGCCCCCCCCCTCCCCCCCCCCCCGAAACATTTGCCATGTATACGTTTTAATTAACGTCTCCGTTTTTCATGCCTACTAGCGTAGCTGTTGCTTCTCATGTCGTGAGAGTTTCATTGCTCAGAATGGCCGCGTGTTACACTGTGCACAGGAGGAATAAATCATTCTGACTTTGACGTGTGAACATGTATGCATATGCATGCAATCACACACACAAGTGCACGCATCTCAAACAGTCACACACCTTTCAGTCCCACACACCCAAACACACACACACCCAAACACACACACACACACTTACAAATGAGTCAATCATCCCAACTGAGCTGCAAGTAAACCGTTTCTGATTGGATTGTAGCAGTCTCACACGGACAGCTTACACCCCTTCACCGTGCGGCTTGTGTTGCTTACAGCCCTTCACCGTGCGGCTTGTGTTGCTCAAACCTTGTCTTAGGATTCCGTCCGATCGATAGGTGTCAGCACGTATTCTGGGAGGGAACACAAAAACACGATCTGTTCTGTCACTGAGGCTGCAACGGTAGCTGTTTGGTAACCATGGTAAATTCTACTTTGATGGCTGTTATGTAATTTTATCAGTGGCTGAGTGGTGAGAAGGGTTGAACACGCACACACACGCACACACACATATATAAACAGTGTTAGTGCTGGTAAATGTTGCTGGCCGCCCCCACACATCCTGATCCTGCCTGGAAGAGAGCAGCCCGAGGACAAACATCTCTCCTCACATCCACACACACCTCTCTCTCTCTCTCTCTCTCTCTCTCTCTCTCTCTCTCTCTTCTCTCTCTCCTTCTCTCCTCTCTCTTCTTCTCTCCTCTCTCTCTCCTTATCTCTCTCTCTCCTCTCTCTCTTCTCTCTCTCCTCTCTCTCCTTATCTATCTCTCTCCTCTCTCTCTCCTTATCTATCTCTCTCCTCTCCTCTCTCTCTCCTCTGTCTCCTTTTCTCTCATTCTCTCTCATTCTCTCTCCTCTCTACTTTTCTCTCATTTTCTCTTTCACTCTCAATTCATTCAAATTTCAAGTGCTTTATAGGCACTTGAGAAGCAAACAACTGCAAAGCACACATACATGCATACATGTACCGCTACGTATACATTGACTCATGCATACATACGCATGTACATACATATATGTACGCATGTCATATAGGTAAACATACACACACAGTACATTCAAATTGTCATCGCATGAATAATACTCCTCTCCTATCCACACCTCTCCCTCTCTTTCTCTCTCCCTTTCTCTCTCTCTCCTTCTCTCTCTTCCTCTCTCTCACTCTCTCCTCCTCTCTCTTCCACTCTCTCTCCCTCCCTCTCTCTCCTTCTCTCTCTCTCTCTCTTTCTCCCTCTCTCTCCTTCTCTCTCCTTCTATCTCTCTCTCCCTCTCTCTCCCCTCCAATATTTTTCTCAAATTCTTTTCTTTCCCTCCCTTTCTCTCTATCCCTCATCACTCACTCATTCACTCTCTTTCTCTCTATCCTCATCACTCATTCACTCTCTTTCTCTCTATCCTCATCACTCATTCACTCTCTTTCTCTCTATCCTCATCACTCATTCACTCCTTTTCTCTCAATCCCTCATCACTCACTCATTCACTCCCTTTCTCTCAATCCCTCATCACTCACTCATCACTCCCTTTCTCTCAATCCCTCATCACTCACTCATCACTCCCTTTCTCTCAATCCCTCATCACTCACTCATCACTCCCTTTCTCTATCTGTACATCCCACAGTTTTCGGTGTCTGTTCCCCTCATTCTCTCTCCTTTCTGTGCTCTACTTCTCACTCAATCTCTCCTTTCCTGCTCTCTTTCTTTCGATTTCTCTCCCTAATCTCTCTCTCTATATCTATTGATTTCCTCAGCTGCTCCTGGCAGCTGCTGCTTACACTGTCACATCTCAATATCTCTTCATTCACGCGTTCTCCCCATCACCTCCTCCCTCCCTGTTCATCCCTCCATCTTTCTCCATCACTATATGATGGCATCTTCATCCCTCTCTCCCTCTCTCCCTCTCTCCCTCTCTGTCTCTCTCTCTCTCTCTCTCTCTCTCTCTCTCTCTCTCTCTCTCTCTCTCTCTCTCTCTCTCTCTCTCTCTCTCTCTCTCTCTCTCTCTCTCTCTCTCTCTCTCTCTCTCTCTCTCTCTCTCTCTCTCTATCTGTCTCTCACTCTCTTTCGCTTCCCTATCTCTCTATCTTTTCGTGCTTCCCGCCCTATCGTTCTGGCAAGATTCTTCCTTTAATCTCTTCCTTTCTCTATCTCTATCAATCTCCCCCCCCTCATCCTCCCCCTTTCCCATTCCCTTCTGCCTCCCCACATGTCCTTTTAATTTATTATCCTCTTCTTTCCCTCGTAGACCATATCATCATTCTCTCCCGCTTCCCGCACACCTGCCTACAGCCTCACCTTAATCTCTCTCCCCTGCCCCTGCCGTTGTGTTTGATTCTAAAAACCGTTTGTGCTCAACAGTGTCGCGAAAGTGGTTGGAGCGCCATACGGAGGGAGTAAAGAGTAGCTTATTTCGCTCACTGTTTTGTACCTGATTGCTCAGTGGCTTGTTCTGCCACGGTTGTTACGTTTTTCAAGGCCTTGTAGCCCACTAGTGCGCTGAATCCCAACGAAGAAGCGCAAGGCAGCACGTCTCTCGAAAATATAACTCTTTGATTTTAATTACGATAAAAGCAACTTGTCAGCGGTTTCGCCTTTAAAGTCTTTATGAACTGGCAGTTTGGAATAAAATTCCCCTACAGTTGACTAGGCCTGTGTAAATTATGAAGAAGAATATGCCTCAGGTGCGTTTACTCCGCGCATGCAATTACATTCCCGCGCTTAAATAGATGAGCGCTCCCTCGCGCTGTGGTCACGGAACATTCACCTGCCAGTGAGATTAAAACGAGCTCCTTTTCCTGTAGGCCACCTGGAAAAACGTGTTGGTGAGTACTAGTTCTACTATGAACGTATTTTAGTTTTCCGTAGATTGATTTAAGACGATCCAAACTTTAAGTATTTAAGTCTATTCCTCTAGGCCTATGTGTAAATGAATGCAGTTGCGGTTCACTTATTTAGGCCTACGAACGTCCTTGGACGGTACAGGCTTGGCCGCGGTGTTGGAAGAGAGGTTAAGATATAATGTCTTAAATGGCGAATAGCCTTCTCCTTCTGTTGAGGAAGTAGAGAACAGGAGTGAAGGAGACTTCCTCTCTGCGTCCACACTCCTCTCCTTGTTTCATTCTTTATCTCTCTAACTCCATTCCTCAGCCTTCCAACTCCTCTCCCTGTTCCCGCTATTTTCCCCACGTTTCCTTCCCTCATCTCCTCGCCCCTGCAGTCCGTTATCCATCATCTCTCGCCCTCCCTCTTTTCCTTCTCGCCAAACTGCTCACGTTCAGGTCTGCGTTCCCTGATAAGAGTCCCACAGTACTAAACACACACACACACACACACACACACACACACACACACTCACACACGCTCACACACACAGACACACAGGTTTCCACTAAATATAGTTAGCAACGTTGGTATTCGCTAAACCTCTCGTGCCATTAAGGCTGTACTGGTAGCTAATGGAGGAGATTGGTAGAGAGATATAGAGAGATTTGGAGGAGAGAGGCTCTGGTAGAAAGAAAAAGACAGAAGAGATGGGATAGACAGAGAATAGGAAGGTTAGAGTGAGAGTGGGCGAAAGAGACCGTTTACAGAATGTCTAGTTGAAGAGGTGACTAGTGGAGAGAAAAACAAAGTGAGAGAAGGAGGGAGAGCGAGAGAGAGGGTGAGATATTTGTTTACAGCAATATGATTACTTGATGTGCCAGGGTGCACTGGAGAGGCCAGTGAATGAGGCTTCAGGCTGACTTATGGGAGAGCTGCCCCACATGCACACCCACACACACTCACACACACTCACACACGTCAACACACACACACATCAACACCCCTATACATGAATACACAAGCACACCATAGACACACACACAAATGTACACACAGCTACACACACACACACACACACACACACACACACACATTCACACACATTACTACCCAGCTAGGCTATTTGTGCAGTCCGGACACACATGGGAAAAAAGCCATGCTAACTAACTACTGAATGAGTTATGCTGCCCTTCAAAAGTAAACAGCAGATTTGTTTTGTTGCTAACCGCACATAGAGCAAGCCTAGTCCTAAAGTACAGAAACATACCTGTTAAAAATGTCCTTAAGGGAAAAACCCTATGTAGTTCTAGAATGTCTGTGGAGGTTCTAGACTTCAGCAGTGTTGGGGGGTTCTGACCATAGATATATAGATGTCTCGTCCGCGTTGCCGGACAACGGAGTCGAACGTCCGCACATGGCGGCCATCTTGCTACAGTCAACTCGCTCACCCATAACATTGTGTTGATGCTACATGTACTTTTTAAATGACCATAACTTGCTCAATTTTCAACCGATTTTGAAACGGTTTGGTTTGTTATCAATGTCAGAGATGTCGTTATGCCACTGCATACTTCTATTCTATAAAAAAATAAAACATAATTATTCATAAGTATGCAGTGGCATAACGGACGTTCTAGACTCCGCCGTAAGACATCTAGTCTTTATATATATCTATGGTTCTGACCCTGTGGGATTCCTGTTTAGAATGAGAACACTCCACAGCGCATTCTGATATTGCGATTCCGTCAAGACAAAGTTTGGACTGTGATTATGATGTCGTGGCACCAACTTGCAGGAATAGAGAGAGGGGGGTGGTGGGTGGGAGGTGGGTGTAATTAGGGTCTTAGAGGCACTGACTTAGACAGGCCTATTACTGGTGTAGCTTTACGAGATGGGAAATTGCTTGGGTCATATGAGAGGTGTGGTATGTGTGTACGAGTGTGTGGTGTGGTGTATCTATGCCCCCCTGACTGGGCAGGTTTGCAGAGACGTTGCCAGAGAAGCAACGTGTTTCTGCACACGCTCACAACCGCAAACATGCCGACCTCAGTTCTGGACAAGCAAATTGGTTCTGGCGCAATGTGTAAAAATAAATAAATAAATAAATTGTTTGGCTTTTGGACTGTTGCAGGAGCAGACAGACAGACAGGCAGGCAGGCAGGCAGGCAGGCACAGTGCAGGGGTGAAGTGTGTGGGCAGGTAAAACCAGAACTAGAATCAGGACCACTCTCAGCGGTTTGAGTCACTGACTGTCCTGGTGGAGGCCTCTGGAGGACTTAATGGAGTTTGTGTGAGAAGCTCTGAGTCTCAATTAATTAGGTTTAAGCCCATTGGGCCTCCAGTGTGTCCTACAGTACACAACACCTGTCCCTCCAGTGTGTCCTACAGTACTCATCCTGTCCCTCCAGTGTGTCCTACAGTACACACCCTGTCCCTCCAGTGTGTCCTACAGTACACACCCTGTCCCTCCAGTGTGTCCTACAGTACACACCCTGTCCCTCCAGTGTGTCCTACAGTACACACCCTGTCCCTCCAGTGTGTCCTACAGTACACACCCTGTCCTTCCAGTGTGTCCTACAGTACACACCCTGTACCCTCCAGTGTGTCCTACTGTACACACCCTGTCCCTCCAGTGTGTCCTACACTACACACCCTGTCCCTCCAGTGTGTCCTACAGTACACACCCTGTCCTCCAGTGTGTCCTACAGTACACATCCTGTCCCTCCAGTGTGTCCTACACTACACACCCTGTCCCTCCAGACTGCTTCCTGCAGCTTCCTGGTATTTACAGAGGCAGCGTCAGCCGACGTCGTCGCATTCTGCATAAACTGTAAATCTGATATGTGTTTATGGACTCTCTCCACACGTACACCCCTATCTCCTCCCACCACACACACACACACACACAAGCACACACACACACACACATACACACATACCGCTCAAATGTCCACAGTGCTCTGTTGTAAATGCCAGACTGAGAGAAAGTGTCCCTTAAGTGTAGCTTTATGGAAAGAGGGTGTAATTTCTCCACTGTGTGTGTGTGTGTGTGCGTGTGTGTGTGTGTGGCGAACCGGAGGTGTGTTTGGCCAACTGTTTGTGCGTATGTGTGAACCGTGTGTGTGTGGCCAACACCTGTGTGTGTGTGTGTGCTGTGTGTGTGTAAGGTTACAGGAAATGGCAGAGTAGCAGGTGTGTGCTGGACAGGGTCATCCAGATTTCATGAACTTTGACCACATAGGATCATAGGTCCTGCTTCTCCTCTCCTGCGATGAGCTGTTAACTGAACTTGAGGCCAATGAGGCTATATATGTGTGTGTACGTTCATGTGTTCGTTCATGTGTGAGTTTGTTCCATTGCCTGAGGTTAAACCTCGCTACCAAATGATCTGATTCAGTATGACAGCTGAGCAGGACGGAACAATAAAAATGCCTATTTCGCCTCTCTCTCTCTCTCTCTCCCTCTCTCCCTCTTCTCCCTCTCTCCCTCCTCTCCCTCTCTCCCCTCTCTGTCTCTCTCTCTCTCTCTCTCTCTCTCTCTCTCTCTCTCTCTCTCTACTCTCTCTCTCTCTCTCTCTCTCTCTCTCTCTCTCTCTCTTTGCTCTCTCTCTCTCTCTCTCTCTCTCTCTCTCTCTCTCTCTCTCTCTCTCTCTCTCTCTCTCTCTCTCTCTCTCTCTCTCCCTCTCTCTCTCTCTGTCTCTGTCTGACTCTCTCTCTCTCTCTCTCTCTCTATGTCTGTGTATCTATCTCTTACTGTCTCTCATAGTGTATCTCAGCCCCCTCCCTCCCCTCCCAGGCTGTGTACTATCCAGCTTCCCACAGCTTCAGGGAGAGAGGGGGAGGTGCTCTCACCAGACAGACAGACAAACCTTCGCCTGGCCACGCTCAACAGACACAACGGTTTACATAACCAACCTCTTTTCCAACTGAAAAAATCAAGACAGAATCATGAAATAACACATGAGTGTGTGTTCTTTAAAAAATATTGTGTCTACCTTTTGTCAGGAAGAGATAGATTTTCTATTCTCTTTCTTTCTGTCTCTCTCTCTTCCTTCTGTAAATCCCTCCACGTTTTTTTCCTCAGTGTGGATTTTGTGAGAGGATCCCTAAGCTGGGAGCCCAGAGGCACGGCCAATTGTGAAACCAAACAGCCGGAGCAGGAGATAGACAGAGAAAGAGAGAGAGAGAGAGAGAGAGAGAGAGAGAGAGGGAGAGAGAGGGAGGGAGAAGGAGAGAGAGAAGGAGGGAGAAAGACTGACAAACAAGAGAGGAAGAGAGAGATATAAAGAGAGAGAGGGAGCACGGTAGAGTGAGAGGGAGAGAGAGAGAACGGGGGAGAGAGAGGGAGAGAGAGAGAGAGCGGGAGAGAGAGAGGGAGCTTGTCGGGAAAGCGAACGAGGCACTCACACTGAGCGAGACGCGTGCTGAGAGGCAGAGAGGCAACAGCTACAGCAACAGAGCCTGCACAGCTCTCACACACACACACACACACACAGACACACACACACGGACACGCGTAGCCCCGGGCACCAAGGGGAGATGGAGAGCACGCTACCCCAGTGAGGAGAGCCGTCTTTGGGGAGGAGGTACCTTCCCCCGCCCCTCTCCACCCCGGACCCTCGCTGGAGAGCAGACGTGGCGTGAAAAGGGGCTGAGCACGCGTAACGGGAGAGAGAGAGAGAGAGAGAGAGAGAGAGAGGGAAGGAGGGATGAGTGGCGAGTCTGGCACAGCTGCTGATGCCAGGGGCTGAGAGAGAGAGACGGAGGGAGAGAACGAGCGATCTGAAGAGACCTGAGGAGCGGAGGGCTTGAAGGCTGGCTCCAACTTCTGGACGGAGAGGAGGAGCGAGGAGGAGTGGAGGAGGGAAGGAGAGGAGAGAGGGACTCGGCCACAGAAAACAAACAGATCCACACACCCCTACAGATGAGGAGGGAGCAGAGAGCACACTTTAGTCCTGGGTGAGTTCGGATTTACTCTTTCATGTGTGTCTTTTCCTGACACACACACACACACACACACTGGTGCCGGACTGTCCAACATGCAGTGATGTCTACCTGCCCTGACAAGTCTACTGACTTGGCCTCACACACCTGCAGGTTCAGAGAGAGAGAGAGAGAGAGAGAGAGAGACGAGAGAGAGAGAGAGAGAGGAGAGAGCAAGGAAGGCGAGTGTGTGTGTGTGTGTCCCTGTATAATATCTGCGTATCTTCTACTAAGAGTGTGAACGTGGGTGGAGTAAACGCTATATATGGGTGTGTGTGGAGGTGTATATGCAGTGTGTGTGCGTGGGTGTGTGAGTGTGTGTGGGTGTCGACCATGCATTGTGCACTTGTGTGTGTTGTTTACTGGTCCAGGCAGTCCTCCTCTGGCGAGCGGCGTTATTAACTACCTCTGGCGTTGGTCTCCACCATGTTTGAGCAGGCGTTGTAATGATGCGTGTGATACACACATCCAGCCCTGTCTCTCCCTCGTGTTTGCAGCCCGGCTGCAGATCAGCCGGCTGCAGATCAGCCCGGCTGCAGATCAGCCCGGCTCTAATCACTTGCCGTACATTATTGTGGCTGAAGCATACAGAGCAATATAGTGGCACGTTGTTGCTGCTGTTGTTTGTTGTTGTTTGTTTTTGTTTGTTGTTGTTGGTAGAGGGCTGTGAGTCGTGGACTTAACTCCCTGAGGAATATTTTTCTAAACGTACATATTTTCATCAAAGTCTCCCAGAGGGGCCGTTGTATTAAGAACCGCCGTGGGATTATCGTGCGTGTATTTTAAAAACAAGAATTTGCTCTGTCTCTCTGGCAATGTGGACAAGAGACGAACGCCCGCTTGTGGAAGGAAGAAGTTGTGAGTGATTCTGTCCGTATGAGAAGGTGCGTAGACAAGCTGCCTGGTGCCTCCCAGGCTGGCTGCTGTGAGACGACCGGGGGGGGGGGGAGGGCGGGGGGGGGGGGGGCAGGGGGGCAGGGGGGGGGTACTCTGCCTGTCGCTGGGTGTGGATAGTGTTTCACATGCTGAGGCTGACCCTAAAATCCTCTCCCGCACAGAGACACACACTCAGAGGCTGTCACATACACACACACACACACACACACACACACTTACGCAGGCTTGCACACACACAGAGACACACACATACAGGAACACACATAGGCACACACACAGGCACAAAGGCACACAGGAACAAATGCATTGGCTTACACAAGCACACACACATACACATACAGAACATGCCGTTTCACGCAGGCACACACACTCATACACACTCATCCATGCACGCATACAGTCTACGCACACACACTGCTAATCCTGGGCACAGCTGCATAAGGTGTGATGTGTAAATACTGGTCATGACTGTCGTGGTGTTATGTCATGTTATGACAGGTTACATCAGAAGGAACAACATAACGTTTTTAATCCTTAAATTCTCTTAACCTTCCTGTTGTGTTTTGGGTGGAATTAGACCGATTCACAAGTTTTCTCTCTGAGAAATGTTGTTCACTTAATCTGACTGTCGTACGGTTCCATGGCAACACGGGGCAGCTGAACATGCAACATACATGTAGATCATTTACATTAGGTTTTCTGTGTTTTGTATAAGCTTTTGTTTACCTTTGGTGGATCTTGTCAATAATGACATTAGTTGTCATTAGAGATAAATGGGTGGGACTACTAGAAATGTTGTTTATCAGATGGACCCATTTCCTCTCTCTGATCCCCACATGCACGGATCTATTTCATCTGATTCTTTTTTATAATCATAATAATCCAGACATTACGCTTTAGTCCGAAGAAGCAGTTATAAGGAAAACTACCCCCCATTTAAGTTGAGTTAGAACTTAAATTGATAGAAGGATCTAACACAATATTGGGTGATAATACTTGTGTTATTATGTATTAGTAATCATATCAAACAGAGCGGTAATTTTGAACCGGGAACACAGAATGTTATTCCTTTCTACCTTTCTCTCACGCAATCTGTCATTCTCCCTCATGCTATTTCTCTCTCTCTCTCTCTCTCTCTCTCTCTCTCTCTCTCTCTCTCTCTCTCTCTCTCTTTCCTTTCTCAAACCTCTCAATCCTTCCCAGCATGGCCAGACTAGGTGTGAGACAGTGCAGCCTAGCTTGTGTGTGTGTTTGAGCGCTGTCCTGAGTCTAATGCATTTCCCCTGTCCTTCTGTCTAGTTGGGTTAGCTGGCCCAGGTGTAGTAGGACACCCACGATCACCCCTTTTCGAATGATCATGCACACACACACAAACACACACACACACTTACCATACGCCTATAACCCTTTTAACACAACAGCAGGAAAGCATGCAACAGCTGCACTCTCCACAGGGTAATATCCACCACCGTGTTCATACTGGAGGGACGTAGGGATGGATGGATGGAGAGGTGAAGAGTTAGAGAAATTAAGGGGGTGTCTGAGGTACTGTACGTCGATAAAGGCCTCTGCTAAATGAACACATTAGAAAATTATTTTTCTATAATTATACATTTCATTCACATTCCTCTATGGGAGAGGTGTGGCATGTAAACACGTAATGTATCTATCATGAAAAATGTGTATGTGTATTTTTTTTAAATATTTTGCTCTTATTTTGGCCGTTTTAACAAATGATTTGTTTGTTAACGCTGCGAGGCGTTTGGACTGCGTGTTCTGGAACAGCTGCGTTCTGGTTCTCCAGTCCAGAGAGGCCTACCCATCCTCGGATGGAGGGAGGAACAGGGTGGAGGAGAAGAAAGGATGGAGTTAAAGGAAGGATCTGGAGACAGAGAATGAAAAGAAGGGGGGATGAGGAAGAGGAGGAAGAGGAGCAAGCAGCGAAGGAGTGGAGGAGTGGAGGAGAGGAGGAAGACAGCGTGGAGGAGGGGAGGAGGAGGGGAGGAGGAGGGGAGGAGGAGGGGGGGGGGGAGGAGGAAGACAGCATGGAGTAAAATGTTGTCTCTGTTGACGGGTGCTGAATACTAATGTATTGGACCCAGTGGGTAGGTGATGGTTTTACACAGCCATGGGGAGACATAGAGAGACGGGGGAGATAGGACGAAGGAGGGGGCCTGTTTACAAAATAGAGAGGGAATCAGAGAGTGACTGTGTGTGTTTACGAGAGACAGGGATATGGAGAGAGAGGGGGAGGGGAGAGAGAGATAGAGGTTGGAGAGACTGAAGGGTGTGACTGAATTAGTGTGTCGGAACCAAACGCATCTAACTCTCTCTCCCTCTCCATCTCTTTCGTTATCTCTCCTCTGTCTTTCACTGTGTCTCTGCCTTTCTTCCTCTCTCTTTCCCTCTCCCCCTCTCTCTCTCCCCTCTCTCTCCCTAACACTCTCTCCCCATTTCTCTCTACCGCTCTCTCCCACCCTCTTTCTCTCTCTCCCTGTCCCTCTCTCTCTCTCTCTAGTGTGACCAAGGGATCTGAGCGTCAGCCGGGTAAAGAGTGTTAAAGCCTTGAATACCTGAGGGACTAGAGGAGGGGAGGAGGAAGGGAGGAGGAGGGGAGGGAGGTGGGGGGGGAGGGGACTGGAGGTGAGGAGGAGGGGGGGAGGAGGGGGGAGGGGACTGGAGGGAAGGAGGAGGGAAGATGAGGAAGAGGGGAGAAGGGGAAGAGAGGTTGGGGTATTTGGGGAGGGAGGGATGAAGGGAGAGGAGGGGGAGTGTGAAGCTATCCTAGATTAGAGGGAGGGAGGGGGGGGGGGGTGCAGGGTGGATGATGAGGATGAACTGATGTGTGCTATTAAGAGGACAGAGGATGTGTTATAAACTGTTATCTGGAGATGCAACACGGGGTGGGGATGCGTCTGTGTGTGTGTGTGTGTGTGTTCATGCGTCTGTGTGTGTTCATGCGTCTGTGTGTGTTCATGCGTCTGTGTGTGTGTGTGTGTTCATGCGTCTGTGTGTGTTCATGCGTCTGTGTGTGTGTGTGTGTCCATGCGTCTGTGTGTGTGTGTTCATGCATCTGTGTGTGTGTGTGTGTGTGTGTTATGGACCTTCCAGGCTGTGTTGACTCCCCAAGGACATTCACCCCACTGTCGACTCCCATCATTGTGTCAGCACGGCTAATTGTATAATCTTCTTCATAGGAAGCTTTAGCTGTGTGTGTGTCTGTGTGTGTGTTACTGTCACCTCACAGGACTACTTGTATAATTCCTCAACACAGGGGAAAACCTCCAAATCCTTTAAGGTCAAGTCATATAACCACACGTGCGTACGCCGCACACACACGTCAGAACACAGAGAGACGAGCGTAAAGGAAACAAGGATTTATGACGCCTGTCATTAGTGTGTTGAGATGGTTTTTATGGATTTTTCACACGTAAAACACCTTTGCTTAAGTGCGTTATATATTACCCCCCACTCCCTTCGACTGTCTCTATCTACCTCGCCTCTCCTCCCTCTCTGCCCTCCCTTGTGCTGCTTGAAAGAGTGAGTGTAGAGTGTGTGTTTGGGGATGGGTCTGTGTGTGTGTGTGTGTTCATGCGTCTGTGTGTGTGTGTGTGTTCAGTAGTGTTTGGGTGTATGTGTAGAGTGTGTGTTTGGGTGTATGTGTAGAGTGTGTGTTTGGGTGTATGTGTAGAGTGTGTGTTTGGGTGTGTGTGTAGAGTGTGTGTTTGGGTGTGTGTGTATGTAGAGTGTGTGTTTGGGTGTATGTGTAGAGTGTGTAGGAGTCAGGTGGCTGAGCGGTTAGGGAAGCGGGCTAGTAATCAGAAGGTTGCCAGTTCGATTCCCGTCCGTGCCAAATGACGTTGTGTCCTTGGGCAAGGCACTTCACCCTACTTGCCTCGGGGGGTATGTCCCTGTACTTACTGTAAGTCGCTCTGGATATGAGCGTCTGCTAAATGACTAAATGTGTGTGTTTGGGTGTGTGTGTAGAGTGTGTGTTTGGGTGTATGTGTAGAGTGTGTGTTTGGGTGTATGTGTAGAGTGTGTGTTTGGGTGTGTGTGTAGAGTGTGTGTTTGGGTGTGTGTGTAGAGTGTGTGTTTGTGTGTGTGTGTAGAGTGTGTGTTTGGGTGTGTGTGTGTAGAGTGTGTGTAGAGTGTGTGTTTGGGTGTGTAGAGTGTGTGTTTGGGTGTGTGTGTTTGGGTGTGTGTGTTTGGGTGTGTGTGTAGAGTGTGTGTTCGTGTGTGTGTGTAGAGTGTGTGTTTGGGTGTGTAGAGTGTGTGTTTGGGTGTGTGTGTAGAGTGTGTGTTTGGGTGTGTGTGTAGAGTGTGTGTTTTGGTGTGTGTGTAGAGTGTGTGTTTGGGTGTATGTGTAGAGTGTGTTTGGGTGTGTGTGTATGGGTGTGTGTGTAGAGTGTGTGTTTGTGTGTGTGTGTAGAGTGTGTGTTTGTGTGTGTGTGTAGAGTGTGTGTTTGGGTGTGTGTGTAGAGTGTGTGTTTGGGTGTATGTGTAGAGTGTGTGTTTGGGTGTGTGTGTAGAGTGTGTGTTTGGGTGTGTGTGTTTGGGTGTGTGTGTAGAGTGTGTGTTTGTGTGTAGAGTGTGTGTTTGGGTGTGTGTGTAGAGTGTGTGTTTGGGTGTGTGTGTGTGTGTGATGTAGCACTGTGGGGGCCCACACACCTGCTGTAGCCAACATGACCTGAGGAACCAGTGCTGCTGTGAGGAACAATCTCAGCCTCCACTACCCTCAATCACCTCTCTCTCTCTCTCTCTCTCTCTCTCTCTCTCTCTCTCTCTCTCTCTCTCTCTCTCTCTCTCTCTCTCTCTCTCTCTCTCATCTCTCTCTCTCTCTCTCTCTCTCTCTCTCTCTCCTCTCTCTCTCTCTTTCCTTTCTCAAACCTCTCAATCCTTCCCAGCATGGCCAGACTAGGTGTGAGACAGTGCAGCCTAGCTTGTGTGTGTGTTTGAGCGCTGTCCTGAGTCTAATGCATTTCCCCTGTCCTTCTGTCTAGTTGGGTTAGCTGGCCCAGGTGTAGTAGGACACCCACGATCACCCCTTTTAGAATGATCATGCACACACACACAAACACACACACACACTACCATACGCCTATAACCCTTTTAACACAACAGCAGGAAAGCATGCAACAGCTGCACTCTCCACAGGGTAATATCCACCACCGTGTTCATACTGGAGGGACGTAGGGATGGATGGATGGAGAGGTGAAGAGTTAGAGAAATTAAGGGGGTGTCTGAGGTACTGTACGTCGATAAAGGCCTCTGCTAAATGAACACATTAGAAAATTATTTTTCTATAATTATACATTTCATTCACATTTCCTCTATGGGAGAGGTAAACATGTACATAAATTACATGTAAACACGTAATTTATCTATCATGAAAAATGTGTATGTGTATCACCCCTCTCCTCTCTCTCTCTCTCTCTCCTCTCTCTCTCTCTCTCTCTCTCCTCTCTCTCTCCTCTCTCTCTCTCTCTCTCTCTCTCTCTCTCTCTCTCTCCTTCTCCCTCCCCCCTTTCTCTGTTTCTCTGTCTATTTCTCTCTTTTCTTTTTCAGTTTCATTTACTTTCGTTTACTTTCTTGGCTGCGTTCTCAGTGCTGTGAGTCAGAGGCATCTACCGTCTGTTTTAATTTCTCCTTCTCATCCTGGCAGTCTCTTCATTCAGCTTGCTGCTCACACGGGCTGGGATGTGTGTGTGTGTGTGGCTGTGCTCCCAGTTCCTCTGCTTAGTTAGAGTTGAGGACTCTTGTTCCTCTGCCTTCATCAATTGTTAATGCTGGTTGTGTCGGTTCACCTGCGCGAGTCTGTGTGTGTGTGCGCCTTCCTTTCTTCATTGAATGTTAAAGTAGGTTAAGTAGTTTCACCTGTGTATGTGTGTCTGGATACGTGTGATGTGTGCATGGTGTGTGTGTTGTGTTTCGTGTGTTTGTGTTTGTGTGTGTGAGTGTGTGTGTGTGTGGTTAGTGTCTGTGTGCGAGTGGTCACAGTGTGTAAGTGTAATTAATGTGTGTGTGCATGTGGTTAGAGTGTGTATGTGTGGTTAGTGTTTGTGGTTAGTGTGTGTAAGTGAGTGTGTGGTTAGTGTGTGTGTGTGGTTAGTGTGTGTGTGTCCTCTCTGTATGTTAATACAGGTTGAGTAGTATCACCTGCTTCTTTAATAATGCAGCTCAGTTAATGACCAGCCAGGAGGACAGATGCCCTCAGCTCACCCCCTCCCCTTCTGACTCCCTCCTCCCTCTCACCCCTTCACCCCCTCCCCTTCTGACTCCCTCCTCCCTCTCACCCCTTCACCCCTCCCCTTCTGACTCCCCCCTCCCTCTCACCCCTTCACCCCCCCCCTTCTGACTCCCCCCTCCCTCTCACCCCTTTCACCCCCTCCCCTTCTGACTCCCCCCTCCCTCTCACCCCTTCACCCCCTCCCCTTCTGACTCCCCCCCCCCTCTCACCCTTCACCCCCTCCCCTTCTGACTCCCCCTCCCTCTCACCCTTCACCCCCTCCCCTTCTGACTCCCCCTTCCCTCTCAACCTTCACCCCCCCCTTCTGACTCCCCCCTCCCTCTCACCCTTCACCTTCTCCCCCATATGGCCCTCCCCTCCTGCTCTCACCTCAGATACCCTCCTCATCCTATGACCCCTTTCTCAGTCTGAATGCGTGCATGTGTGTCTGTTTGTGTGTGTGTGTGCTTGCACGCGTGTGTGTGTTGAAGCCCTTTAGTCTCATGATGAACCTATGGTTCAAGGTAGTAATGAGATCTGAAAGCTCTCAGTAAGCTCAGTTAAATTAATTGAAATTTCTAGTGTTCACTCAAAATAGCTTTTGGCCATTTGAGTCTTTCACATTGTGTGTGTATGTGTGTGTGTGTGTGAGAGAGAGAGTTGCGTATGGGTGAGTGATAGTGTGTCTGTGTGTGTGTGTGTATCTCTGGCTCTGAGGACCAATGCCATCTGTCGGGTCAGAGTGGTGGGCAGGGGGCAGTCAGAGTGGTGGGCAGGGGGCAAGACTTTGTTCATTAACTCGAGCAACACGACTCCCAGGGTAAACATCTCATGTAGTGTGCGTGTGTAGGAGTGGGGATGGATTTGTGTGCAGTCACTTTGGGTTAGGAGGACTGTGTGAGTATGTTAGTGTGTGTGTGTGTGTGTGTGTGTGTGTGTGTGTGTGCGAGTGTGTGCGTGGCAAGGGGGAGCACAGCAGACTGTCTCTCCTGCAGCCTGTAAAGGAAGTGAGACGTTCACTGTGTATTCCCTGGTGAGGCAGTTAACCATCACTGCCTAGTAGTCTGATTTACATCCCCTACAGACTGGAGAGTCTGAGACTGTACAGGATTCCCTCCGAGAACACCCCTCTCCTCCCATCTCTCTCTCTCTCTCTCTCCTTTAATCTCTTTCAATCGGTCTCTATTACTCTCCTCCTCTTCCTCTCTCTTCTCCATGCCCATCTCTCTGTCTTCATCTCTCTTTCTCTCAGTTTCTCCCCCTCTCCCTCTCTTCTTCTCTCTCTTTCTTTCCGTCCCTCCCCCTCTCCTTATCTCCTCCCAGAGGGAGAGTGTCTCAGTACCAGCTTGCCTCCCAGTGTTACAGGACTGTGTTAACAAGAACCGACTCGCCACACATCTCCTTGGCGTCTATTTACACACTCACTATAAATCTGTAAGTGCTTGTAATGTGTGAACCCAAGCAGAGCAACTGTGTGTGTTTGTTTGTGTGTGTTGTGTGTGTGTTTGTGTGTGTGTTTGTCTGTGTTTGTGTGTGTGTGTCTGTGTGTGTGTGGCCCACAGACCAGACGAGGTTTGAAAACGAGGAGGTTCTGGAACGGTCCTGGACCACCAGCAGAGTTAGGGTTAAGTTAATTGATTCAATTAACAGTATTTCTTATTGTTTACAGAATAGATTATATAACTGAAATAGCTTTGCTGTAAGCAGTTTCCAGTGGGTTTGAGTGTGATGAGGGAGGACATGTCTGGAGGAGAGTGCGGGAGGAATGCGAGTGCACACGGCATCCTTTGTTTGGGTCACGATAACTTACACTTTACGACACCAGCGCGCGAGAGTCAACACTTTAAGCGACTTACCGCGCTCCGCTGATGCGTAACCATTGGTTACTGCCTGTGAAAGGTCACTCGCCCTGCCAGAGAGACCCAATCCAAATCCTCCGATTGCTGGACGTTTAAACTGGGAGAGAGAGGCGCTGGTCAGGGAGAGAGGCGCTGTCAGGGGAGAGAGAGGTGCTGGTCAGGGGAGAGAGAGGTGCTGGTCAGGGAGAGAGAGGTGCTGGTCAGGGGGGTGCTGGTCAGGGGGAGAGAGGTGCTGGTCAGGGGGAGAGAGAGGTTCTGGTCAGGGGAGAGAGAGGTGCTGGTCAGGGGAGAGAGGTGCTGGTCAGGGGAGAGAGAGGTTCTGGTCAGGGGAGAGAGGCGCTGGTCAGGGGAGAGAGAGGTGCTGGTCAGGGGAGAGAGAGGCGCTTGTCAGGGGAGAGAGGCGCTGGTCAGGGGGAGAGAGAGGTGCTGGTCAGGGGGAGAGAGGGGCTGGTCAGGGGAGAGAGAGGCGCTTGTCAGGGGAGAGAGGCGCTGGTCAGGGGAGAGAGAGGCGCTTGTCAGGGGAGAGAGGCGCTGGTCAGGGGAGAGAGAGGTGCTGGTCAGGGGAGAGAGGTGCTGGTCAGGGGAGAGAGAGGCGCTTGTCAGGGGAGAGAGGCGCTGGTCAGGGGAGAGAGAGGCGCTTGTCAGAGGAGAGAGGTGCTGGTCAGGGGGAGAGAGGGGCTGGTCAGGGGAGAGAGGTGCTGGTCAGGGGAGAGAGGTGCTGGTCAGGGGAGGGAGGGGGGCAGGAGAGGGAGGGAGGGAGGTGACATAAGACGTGCGTGACGATGGCAGAGACGATGTGATACATGGCCTAGTGGGACTGAATGGGAGTGCGTGTGAGTCGGGGGTGTGTTAGTATGTGTGTGATACATACACTAGTGTGACAGTTAGTGTGTGTGTGCATGACATATACCCTAGCATGACAGTGTGTATGTGTGAGGTCAAACCTTACCCTTGTGGTGTGTGTGTGTGTGGAGAGTGTGTGTGTGTGTGATGATGATTAGCTGAGAAAGGATCAACAACCCATCTCTCTCTCTCTCTCTCTCTCTCTCTCTCTCTCTCTCTCTCTCTCTCTCTCTCCCTTCATCTCTGTCTGTCTACCACATCTGTCAGTTCCAACCTTTTGCTATGGCATTCTGCTCCTTTTTAACTTCCTCTCCTCCTCCCCTCTCCTCCCACCCTCTCCTCACCCCCCTTTCCTGTTCCCTGTACTCCCCCCTCTTCCGACCTCCAATTTCTTCCTCCCCTCACTCTACACTTTTACCTTGTTACACATCTCCACTACACTAACCCTGCCTTCAGCAAGGGCTTGTGTGAATCATTATCCTCCACCTCTCCTCTACCCTCCTCTCCTCCTCTCCTCTCCTCTACCCTCCTCTCCTTCTCTCCTCCTCTCCCCTCCTCTACCCTCCTCTCCTCCTCTCCTCTCCTCCTCTCCTCCTCTCCTCTGCTCCTCTCCTCTACACTCCTCTCC
>NC_085033.1:14281202-14288702 GCF_963692335.1 Osmerus eperlanus | reverse complement strand
CTGTCACTTATCAACCCCCTCCCACCTCTTTGCTATATTTTTTCGTTCTCTCTCACTTTTGCTTCACCTCTCGCTCTTCCTCTCTCATTTTCTCTCTCTGTCACTCTCTCTCTCTTTCTGTCTCTCACTCACTCTCTCTCTCTTTCTGTCTCTCACTCACACACTCACTCTCTCTTTCTCTGTCTCTCTCACTCGCTCATTCTCATATCACTCACTCTTTCTCTCGCTCTCTCTCCATCCCTTGTTCCTGTTCCAACGCCAGGCTGCTGCGTGGTGGATACGTGGGCAGCAGTCGTGCCGTGTCTGGCTCAGAGAGCAGAACTGACCTGTTTGAGACAGGCTAGTTTACTGAGTGTGTGGGAGAATGCTTCCTGTCTGAAAGCCATTCTAGAAACACATCCCACAGTCACAAGTGGGTTTCTACACAGTCTAATGACTTCAGACAAAACTCTGGCCTGGGGTAGGTAGGAAACTGTATGTTTCATACATACAGTTCCAGGATGAGTTGTAGTTACCGGGAGAACGGTTCTAGATAAACTAGATTTCCTGAGAGTGTACTGCAATGACAGACGTTGTCCTTCCAGCAACATTACATTTACATTTATTCATTTAGCAGACACTCTTATCCAGAGCGACTTACAGTAAGCACAGGGACATTCCCCCCGAGGCAAGTAGGGTTAAGTGCCTTGCCCAAGGACACAACGTCATTACGCACGGCCAGGAATCGAACCGGCAACCTTCAAGTTAAACCTAAAAGATTTAGACGCCGGCGATTTCCCACCCATCAGTTTTCATTTTCCGACGGCGAGAATCTCGTGGTCGGTGCTCGGCCGGGAAGCGTGCGGCGACTTGGCGGCCTCTCGCGGCTATGCCGGCGGGGTCAGAGACGAGGGAAGAGCTCCTCATGTAGAGGAGACGCTCCTCTCTGCCCGGCGTCGGGAGCCGTCAGGCCTGTTCAGCATCATTAGATTGTGTGGTCGGTGGAACGACTCTAACCTTCTTCTGTCATCGCCGGCTGACAGACAGACTGATTGGGCAGGAGAAAGTCTCGCACCTCCCCCTGGGCTCACCCTCTGCTGTTTCAACTCTCTCTCTCTCTCTCTCTCTCTCTTAGTCTCTCTTTCTCTTAGTCTCTCTCTCTCTCCCTCTCTCTCTCTCTCTCTCCCTCTCTCTCTCTCTCTCTCTCTCTCTCTCTCCCTCTCTCTCTCTCTTAGTCTCTCTTTTTCTCTCTCTCAGTCTCTACCTCTCTCTCCCTTAGTCTCTCGTAGTCTCTCTCCCTCTCTCTTAGTTTCTCTCCCTCTCTCTCTCAGTCTCTCTCTTTCTCTCTCTCTCTGTCTCCCTCTCTCTCTCAGTCTCTACCTCTCTCTCCCTTAGTCTCTCGTAGTCTCTCTCCCTCTCTCTTAGTTTCTCTCCCTCTCTCTCTCAGTCTCTCTCTTTCTCTCTCTCTCTGTCTCCCTCTCTCTCTCAGTCTCTCTCTTTCTCTCTCTCTCTCCATCCAGATCCATCTGTTCTCTCTGTCATCGCATTTCCATCTTTCCTCCTCCTGTCTCCTTCATTTTATCTCTCCATCTCTCACCATTCTTCCTATTATTCATCTATACCTCTATCCACCCCCCCATCCTTTTACATCCCCCTCTTCACCCACATCCCTCCATTTGTCTCTGAGACATTCCATCACATCGCTCTCTCTCTTCTTATCTCCTCTCCTAGGAGAGTCAGTCATGGCAGCACTCAGGAGCTGATTGTCTCGGCTTGAAATTCCTAGTTTGGCTTTCACCTGTCTAACGAGCTGGAGGATTGAATTAATTCCCTTTCACCTGAATCCCACGGGGAAATGAGTTCTCTCTCACACACACACACACACACACGCTCAAAACATACACACAAGGACCTACACACAACATGCACACAACACCCACACGTTCTCCAGCGTGAGTGAATGGGGCTGTTTCTCCTCCAGCTCTATCACTCGGGGGAAATGTTTTTCTCCTCAGGCAGGGCCGCTATGATCACAATCTCGGCCGCCACTGTTTACTTTGGTGTTGAGAAATACGATTATCCTCCCAGTGTCCACCTATCACTCACTCACACACTCACACACACAAACACTCACACACTCACACACACTGTCTTTCTCTCTCTCATTCACTCCACCGCCATCTTTGTCTCAGACCAATCACTAAACCTTAAGGACTGTTTACGTTCACACCAGACAGGAAGTACAAATGCCATCATTTCCTTTCCCTGTAATCAGTGTGGAGCTGACTGTTTCCTGTTTCCTGGATGGTATCAGTAACCGGGTCACATGATGAGAAGTGGTCAGCAAGCCACAGCACATTCACGTTGCCATAACTACGAGCTTTGGTCAAAACCTGATTTATTATAGATTTCAGGAAGTATGTATTTTCCTTGAGGGTTTAGGTTGGTTGAGGGGCAGTTCTATGGGCGTATGTGAAGCCCTCTGTGACATGCTAGCGTGTAAAAAGGGCTAAACAAATACATTTTGATTTGATTTGACATGCGCCTGCTCCAAATGGATTGCTGACCAGATGAGACCAAAAGATAGAGAGAGAAAGGAAGAGAGAGAGAGAGATAAGGGGAGGGGGAGAAAGAGAGAGGGAGGGAGGGAGACAAAACCTTAACCAAAAAGCTAGCAAGCCTGAGTGCCCTAATCAAAGGAAGGTGTTTGTCTCTAGTTCGGTGTTGTTTGATAGAGAACTTCAGCTGTTCCTCTTCGTGTCTCCATCTTCCTCTCCTCCATTCCTAATTGCATTAAGAGTCTAAATAACCTCTGCTCTCTCTTGCTAATTAGACTCCAGCACAAAAAATCGCCTGCCAGAATAAATGACTTATCACGACACAGACCCAGCACACACACAAACACACACACACAACAACAGCACTGTACACAGGCACACACACACACATCATAGTTAATGGGTTGTAAGTCTGTTATCCATACGCCGCCTGGCTTAGCGCCAGCTCGCTGATCAGACAGATCGCTTCATCTGGCCCGAAATGACGAGTCCCATCGTTCCACTTCACAGAGACAGGCGCTGGCTCCACACATCAAAAGGAGTGCACCCGGCTGCTGCTTCTAATGCTGCTGCTGGGGGCTGGCCGCGATGGGTGTGTTTGTTTTTGATTCCCAGGCAGCACCAACTTGGCCAATTAGACCGTTTTACCTTCTCGATATGTCTGCATCTCCGTTGACTCTTTAACGGTGGTGTTCTTCTGCTGAAGCCAGAATACAGTATGTTGATCGTCCTCGTGTGTTCCTCCTCAGAAATCTCATCATTACTGGAAGTCGTGCTGATATTTTGGCAAAAGCATTCAAGCAGACCCATTTGTGTGTGTCTGTGCTTGTGGATGTATGAGTGCTTACATGTGTGTGTAGACCTCCATAGCCCCCTAATAGAACTTGCGGGTGTGGCTTCAGTCAGCATTGGAAGCCAATCGTTTCCCTTTTTAGCCCTCTACCACAGACACCAAGTTGGAATCTGCCCGGCAACCAGAGTGATGTATAATAAAACATCCATGGTTTGACTTCTGACCCACCAATCACATGATTGCGTGAGGAGCCGAAAGAGGAAAACATGATGTCATGATCTAGAAATAGAATGTGTGGAATGACCACATGGTAACCATGGGTTACTGTCAGCTGATGGCTAGGGTTAAGTTCAAACTCATACATGTAGAACTGGAATGTAACAATCCAACAGAGATGGGAAATCATGAAGTAGTTTGTTATTGTACTTAAGTAGACTTTTCTGGTATTAGTACTTTACTTCACTTTTTATTTTTCTGACAATTCATCAACAAGTCAAGAAGGCTCCTAGTACTCCTGTCTGTAGAGGTTGTTATGCAGAGGAAATGAATCAAGTTGAATGAGTGAATCAAGTTGAATTACTTAAATAAGATAATGATTCAGTCACATGTGATGAATGAATCAAATTGGATGGATGGATCAAGGTTAATGAGTGAATCATGCAGTGTCCTGAGTGAACGAAGCCCGGCAAGGTCACAAGGTCAACGACAAGGTCACTCCTCTCACTGTGTGTGTGTGCGTGTGTGTGTGTGTTCGCGCGTGCGTGTGTGTGATCTTACTGTGTGCTGGTGTATTATAGATCCATGGGTGTGTGTGTTTTAAATCACGTGTGCTAGTGTGTGTACTGTCTATGCCAGTGTGTGTGTGTGATCTTACTGTGTGCTGCTGTATCATAGATGTGTGTGTGATCACTTCATGTGTTTTATGAACGTGTCCGTGTGTGTGATGTTTCTGTTCCTGTGTTTTATAAATGTGTTAGTCTGTGTGTGTGAGTGTGTGAATGTGTGTGTGTGTGCGTGTGTGAATGTGTGTGTGTGTGCGTGTGAGCGATGTTTCTGCGTGCCAGTAGAAAGGGGTCAGCGCTCTGCGGGGTGTGTCCATCATTACCTTGGCCACATCTAATTAGATGTTCCCTCCTTGCCCTGCCAGCCTTTATGCCCCTGCCAACACTTCCAGGAGCGGAGGTGCACACGTACACAGCGCAGTTACAGTCATGTGCAGGAGAACAGGACCAGAGGCCACCGGCTGGGATTCATTCCAAGCCCACAGCTCCTCACTAGCAGGGCTGCGTCTCAATAGTCGGGTGAAGATTCCCCCTCTTTCCTCATCTCCTCATCTCCTCATCTCCTCCTCCTCCTCATCTCCTCATCTCCTCCTCCTCCTCATCTCCTCATCTCCTCCTCATCTCCTCATCTCCTCATCTCCTCATCTCCTCCTCCTCCTCATCTCCTCATCTCCTCCTCCTCCTCATCTCCTCATCTCCTCCTCCTCCTCATCTCCTCCTCATCTCCTCATCTCCTCATCTCCTCATCTCCTCATCTCCTCATCTCCTCATCTCCTCCTCCTCCTCATCTCCTCATCTTCCTCCTCCTCCTCCTCCTCATCTCCTCATCTCCTCCTCCTCCTCCTCCTCATCTCCTCATCTCCTCATCTCCTCCTCCTCCTCCTCCTCATCTCCTCATCTCCTCATCTCCTCATCTCCTCCTCCTCCTCATCTCCTCATCTCCTCCTCCTCCTCCTCCTCATCTCCTCATCTCCTCATCTCCTCATCTCCTCCTCCTCCTCATCTCCTCATCTCCTCATCTCCTCCTCCTCCTCATCTCCTCATCTCCTCATCTCCTCCTCCTCCTCATCTCCTCATCTCCTCCTCATCTCCTCATCTCCTCATCTCCTCATCTCCTCATCTCCTCATCTCCTCCTCCTCCTCATCTCCTCATCTCCTCATCTCCTCCTCCTCCTCATCTCCTCATCTCCTCCTCATCTCCTCATCTCCTCATCTCCTCATCTCCTCATCTCCTCATCTCCTCCTCCTCATCTCCTCATCTCCTCCTCCTCCTCCTCCTCATCTCCTCATCTCCTCATCTCCTCATCTCCTCCTCCTCCTCATCTCCTCATCTCCTCCTCATCTCCTCCTCCTCCTCATCTCCTCATCTCCTCATCTCCTCCTCCTCCTCATCTCCTCATCTCCTCCTCCTCCTCCTCCTCATCTCCTCATCTCCTCATCTCCTCATCTCCTCCTCCTCCTCATCTCCTCATCTCCTCCTCCTCCTCCTCCTCATCTCCTCATCTCCTCATCTCCTCATCTCCTCCTCCTCCTCATCTCCTCATCTCCTCCTCATCTCCTCCTCCTCCTCATCTCCTCATCTCCTCCTCCTCCTCATCTCCTCATCTCCTCCTCATCTCCTCCTCCTCCTCATCTCCTCATCTCCTCATCTCCTCATCTCCTCATCTCCTCCTCCTCCTCATCTCCTCATCTCCTCCTCCTCCTCATCTCCTCATCTCCTCCTCCTCCTCATCTCCTCATCTCCTCCTCATCTCCTCATCTCCTCATCTCCTCATCTCCTCCTCCTCCTCATCTCCTCATCTCCTCATCTCCTCATCTCCTCCTCCTCCTCATCTCCTCATCTCCTCCTCCTCCTCATCTCCTCATCTCCTCATCTCCTCATCTCCTCATCTCCTCCTCCTCCTCATCTCCTCATCTCCTCCTCCTCCTCCTCCTCATCTCCTCATCTCCTCCTCCTCCTCCTCCTCATCTCCTCATCTCCTCCTCCTCCTCCTCCTCATCTCCTCATCTCCTCATCTCCTCATCTCCTCCTCCTCCTCATCTCCTCATCTCTCCTCCTCCTCCTCCTCATCTCCTCATCTCCTCATCTCCTCATCTCCTCCTCCTCCTCATCTCCTCATCTCCTCCTCATCTCCTCCTCCTCCTCATCTCCTCATCTCCTCATCTCCTCCTCCTCCTCATCTCCTCATCTCCTCCTCATCTCCTCATCTCCTCATCTCCTCATCTCCTCATCTCCTCATCTCCTCCTCCTCCTCATCTCCTCATCTCCTCATCTCCTCCTCCTCCTCTCCTCATCTCCTCATCTCCTCATCATCTCCTCATCTCCTCATCATCCTCATCTCCTCATCCTCATCTCCTCATCACCTCATCTCCTCATTTCCTCCTCCTCCTCATCGACCAATCACCTGGTCCTTGGGGATAACACAGAGTCTCCCGCCAGTATTAGCATAATGAAACATGAGGATTAGGTCCTGTGTGATCTGCAAGTGTGTGTGGTGCGTGTGTCTGTCTGTGTGTTTGTGCGAGGGTGCCTTTTCATTAGCATAAGGACATAATAGCATAACAGCTGGAGCTGAAGTTACCATTCCTCTGGTTGCGTGCGTGTGTCTGCCTCGCACTCCAAATAGTAGGAGCCCTCTCCAGAAATCAGAGTAAAGAGCGAAAGAACGGGAGAGAGAGAGAGAGAGAGAGAGAGAGATGGAGAGAGAGAGAGAGAGAGAGAGAGAGAGAGAGAGAGAGAGAGAGAGGGAGAGAGAGGGGCAGAGAGGATGAGGAGAGGGGGGCATAGAGGATGAGGAGAGGGGGGCAGAGAGGATGAGGAGAGGGGGGCAGAGAGGATGAGGAGAGGGTAGGAGTGGTAGAAACTAACAGTGTTGTGTGGGAGGAAGCAGTAATGTCCCCAGACTGGTGAACAACCTCATTCCTGTTCAACAAAGAAATGGATGTTTTACACAGGTGCAGTACACACACAGACAAACACGCATATGCACACAGCACACTTGACTCACATACAATCTCATGGACACACTCAGACACTCACACACACTCACACCCACAATCTCTCACACACACTCTCTCACACACACACACACTCTCTCACACACACTCACACAGAGCGAGACACTGATTGTGTGTTTGTTTTCTTGTGGTGGCCTGGTTCATTATAAAGAGTTATGGGTTTGTGTCGTCTGAGCAACGTAGGAGATGATGCATCGTGTGGATGTGATTGGTGGTGCTGAACGTTCCAGGGCTCTGGTCGTTTCTAGAACAGAGGCCATGGAACTGCACTGTGACATCACAGAATGTGGGGTTCAGCACAACGTTGTCAGTTCAGTCTACCTACATTCTGTCTCTTTCTCTCTATTTCTGTCTGTCTCTCTCTTTCTCT